>NW_024582073.1:27639365-27686145 GCF_017639235.1 Corvus kubaryi
TTCTTTCTTTCTTTCTTTCTTTCTTTCTTTCTTTCTTTCTTTCTTTCTTTCTTTCTTTCTTTCTTTCTTTCTTTCTTTCTTTCTTTCTTTCTTTCTTTCTTTCTTTCTCTCTTTCCCTCTCTTCTGCCAAAACACAAGTTGCTGAATGTTTTTCTAGCCTCTTACTCAGAGGCTTATTCTACCTACCATTCAATGGTCCACAAAAATATTTGAAAGGTTACTTGCCTTTGCCAACAAAACTGCACTTGGGCAGGAGGTAAAATAGGAAGGAGCTAAGACAGAAAAACACCTGCAAGAGAGCACTGTGGCATCGTGGACCCATCTCTTATTCCAGGTGATGTCCAGGATTTAGCTGACTTCTAGAAAAAGCATCATCATTGGATTCCCATGGCCTGGTAACAGTACAAAAAGACCTGATAGCAAAGTATGTATTAATGGATCACAGGAAAAATTACAGGAGGAAAACCCACAAAGGCTGGCACTCCATCAATTTCTACATTTTTGTGAATCATTCTCCTGAGACATCTAAGAAGAGTATTTGTGATTTTATCCTGTTAGTATTCAACATATTACAGTGTCATAAAAATTTGTGACTATTTCTAATGCCTCAATTGCACTATCAACACTTTCTTTGGTAACTAAAGCAGATAAATATGGTTTAGGCTATGTGCCTCCAATTACCATGATATTTATGGAAACTGTACATAGAGAAATCTGAACATGTCCTCCTAGCAGTTTATTTTCATAACATTTAGAGCAATCTCAGAATTTTTTTTAATGTTATCTTTTCATGCCTGATTCTGAGTTTTCGTTAGTATATTAATCCTGTTGCAATATGAGACACCTGTAACAAGAATCAAGTACCTAAATTTCAGTACAGAGGAGGCAAAGCCAAAGAGAACACACACATATGCTTGTTCAAATAAAGCTATTTGATGTTTTCAAGTGCAGAAGCTTCAGTGACAGCTTCCGTCAGAGGAAAACCCATGCTCACACCAGCACAAAATGTGTTTGTTAATGACTTTTTACTCTTGTTATGTCTATCTGCTATCTTTTGTTATCATAACAAAATATGTTTGTGGTTAAAATATCTAATCAAAGAACAAATGTTGCAACATGATTTTCAGGCACTTTGACATTGGATTACTGTTAAACAACCGAATCACCTTTACTCAATCCTTCCTTTGAAGAGCTGATCAACATTTCAAAGCCTACACCATGTTAATTCAAAAGGGCTGTTGACGAGCATGTTTTGAATAAGCATTATAAATTGTTCACAAGGGATTAATTCCACAAGAAAGCACTGATCAATCAGACATCAATTCCCATGCACTACATTTTTCCCATAGATGGTGACAAACAATCCCACTAGAGATTACTAATGCAGTCAGTGAATATGAACCTCTCCATTCCAGGTATTGATAAAGCTATCTATAACAGATTCTTCAGTCATTAGGTTACACGGGGGAAATTATAAGTATTCAATAATCCTCAACTTCATACTTTGTGAAGTGAAAATGTGCTGGAGTATAGTATAATCACCAGGGGAAATTCAGTGGAAGAGGCATATTTTGCTATTCCAGTTGTTTCTGCACCCATATATGGTCTTGCTCCAAAAACATGGACATTACAGCAGTCCAGTTTGGTCGTAGGTCACCAAGGGTATGGATTCACCACATCCATCCAATGAATCCTATCCATGAAACCTTCAAATTTAGAGTCCCATTAAAAGAACTGGAATTAACACATTATTGTAGATACAGAGAAAATAGCCCATCCCTGAGGTGTTCAAGGCCGGGTTGGATGGGGCTTGGAGCAACCTGGTCTAGTGGAAGATGTCCCTGCCCATGGCAGGGGGTGGAATGAGATGATCTTAAGGTGCCTTCCAACCCAAACCATTTTGTGGTTCTGTGGGTTGGTGCTATTAGGGTTGATGCAGTAGAAACAGCTTTGCTTTTCGAGTTAAAAAATCCTGCCCATGGCCTTTTGTATTAAGTAGACCAGGCAGAAGGCTTTACAACTCTTTACATATCCAGTTCCTTTAGAGAAAATAAATATTTAAGCAGAAATACTTCTGATGTAAAATTGAAAGGTACACTGTGCAATCAACTCATATGATGTATGTGCATAATACTTGATTCTGTGAACAGCAATCACAGCCAGGATTGAACTTCACCATCTCTGTGGTGAAAACCAGTCCGCTTTAAGAGTGGATGTTGTGACTATTTCTAAGTCCACAGACACAGTGAACATCTATGTCACCTGGGAACAAAATTCCCTGCTGAAATCACAATAAAATATCAGTGACCACAAAGTAACTCTGAGAAACTCAGAGAAATCTCAGCTGTTTCATGTGATCATGAGACATAGTAAAATTAATATTTTTACCTTGAGTTCCTTTGAAGACCCATTTTTAAGGAGAAAGAAGTGGCAACATATGTAAATGACACAAAACGACGCTGCTTAATCTTGTCTGAAAGGGACTGAGCGTTCTTCAGACAGCAGTGACTGCTATGATTTGCTTCAAACATCTGCCCAAAATCGAGCTGCCTTTCAGTATGGGCTGAGATGAATAATGTCTCCCTCCTGTATGTGCTAGGCAGAAGCTAAGTTGTTTAATTAACTCAGACAAACACTCTCTGTGCTTTGGGCTGAGATGATGTGGCTGCTCAAAACACTTGTTTATTTTTAGACTGCTGCTTTATTCTAGTGCTTATTATTTAAAGAAACTAAGTTAAATCAGAACTTAGTTTTCTACTTCATTTACGAAAAACACTTTTTACCTGGTCCTTCTACCTCCTACCAAGACCTTCTCAGGGGATGGTATAAACCATAGATAGTATAAAACTTTTGAGACAAGAATTCACTTCATCTAAAAGCAATTTTTTTCAGGAGCAAATTTAACATCCATGAAGCTGCATCTCAGAGAGCTGGAGTTTGAGAACAATACATCCAATCAGCTTAATTATATGCTACCAAAATATAGAATTCTTATGAAGGCATCTTGCAACCTTTTCTGGGTAACAATACTTTGGAGTAACCTTTCAAGCATATTGACTGCATAATAAAGAAGAAGGCAAAAACCCTAGCACCAAGGAAAGTATGAAAAAAACCTGCTGAAAAATAGACATTAATTCCTTTAAAGCAGAACTAATTCTCTACCTTTGTTCAGAGTTAAATGCTTATACTCAAATACCCATTTTGGCAAAGTAGCCTTAATTACTAGGTTAAATTTTGAGTAATTTTATAGAAAACATAGAACTCCTGGCTTTCTCAGATTCAAAATTTGTGTTCTAAAAGAAAAGGTCTTTCATCAAAGTTTCTCTGTAGCACTGCTTTAATTCAGCAAAACTGTCTTTGAAATTAAAATGTTCCTTTTTATCCTTCTAACAGTTTTATTCAAATGGAAAGAGAAGTCCATTTTAATATGGCATAGTTGGAAGCAGAGATGAAATGACAAGACAAATAATTTTGCTTATGTGTATCTATTTCCTTTAGCCTTCTGCATGAAAAAGAAAGAAAAGCTGAAAAGGGGGAAACTACAAAACAAAATAGTGCCTTATGAAATCACTTTTCTACCTCCTCAGGTTGTATATCACATTTTAGTCAGAAAAAGATCTTTACAGTCTGTCCTTCTCCCTACATCCCAGAATATCAGCTTATTTAAGACCGCATTTATCCTCCTCTCCTGAGTACTTTTAACCTGAAGAAAAAAAGCAGTTTTTGTGAATTTTTTTTCTACATTTTTTCCTACTTTTTTTTCCTTTGCATTTTCTAAGCCCCTGTTGACTTAAAGCTGGCTCAGGATTTCTCAGGGGTGTGTGTAAAAATCAGTTTTACTCCTCTGCAGGCAGGCAGGGTTTGGCACAGCGGGCAGCTGCTTCCAGGGGTGCATCCATACAGCTCCCTCAGTGCAGCCCTCGTTCTGCTGCCTCCCATTCCCTCCCCAGCAGCAGCAGCTGGTCCCAGCTTGGCTCTCCTCAGCCCTGGAGTGGATAAAATGGGCAACAGGGATGTGGCTCTTTTGTTCTTCCCTACCCCAAGCAATCCCTTGCCTTCTGCAGCTGCCAGCTTTGCCCACACCTACAGCCAGCTTTGATTCCCCTGAATTCTCCCCGTATTTATCTCCAGAGTTAATGCCCAGAGTCAAAGAGGATCCCACCAGGCTTTGGCTGAAGTCTTTATATTATCCTGGGCTCTACAGCCCTGCACTGCTGGAATCCAAGGTTATACAAGGCCATGAGAGATCCCACTCACTGCAGGAAATAACATTTTCCCATCCCCACAAATTTTCCCTCCTCCCTCCTGTCACATGTGAGCTCCTAGGAAAAAAAAAAGAGGATTATTCAGTATCAGTTACACCTCTGTGTTCATCCCTATCTCCCTTTGGAAAGCAACTCTTTTGGGATCAAGTGCTGTATGATCTAATGGTTGATTAGGGATTTGGAAGTTCTTGATGGATGTTGTGTCTGGCTCACCTGGCGTTGCTATACCATGTGTATCATTACAGGATGGAAGAATACTCTTTTTTCTCTCCAATCAACACTTCTGAAGTTTCACAATCATCCTCCAGATACCAGTTTTCACATCAGTAATTTCTTAAACAGAATTTAATTTTAGTTTTCTATTTATATCAACTATAAGCAGAGCTGTCCTTTGTCCCCAGTGCATGGGAAGACAAATTGCCATTCCCAGCAAAGTCGGTGACCACCTTCCATGGATCCTAAACACTTTGTCATCAGACCACAACATTTGTGTGTTTGCACAGTGGAAGGAGGCTGCAGCAGCGTGCCCAGGACATTGCAGAGCAGCAGAAAGCAGATCTGTTGCACAGAGATCTAAACTCTGCATGGGAAAAAACACAGGAGGGTGCACCTGCTCAATTAGCCTAATGTATCCTAATTCTCCCATTTTGCATGTGTCCTTTAACCTCCTACAGTCACTGTCATTTCTCTATGTGTGCGTAGCCTTTACGTGTCCTAAAGAGGTTTCTACTTTCTCTACAAATCAGAGCTGTGAGTTCTTCCTTCCTCACCTGCTTGAGCAGAAATCTCCATTTATTTTGTGAAAGGCATGGAGAAACTTGTTGCTGAACCTTGGCTTTAGTGTGAATGTTTCCTTTCCCTGTGTCCCCTGTGCAGCACAAGAATCAGATATGAGACCAGAGCCATCGATGTGAAAATAAGATTTCAGTCAGTTTAGCCATTTTAAAATTGATTATTTTCTCCTTTTGTAAATGATGTGTCTGATTCCCTAACTTCCTCACTGAACAATTGTTCACTAGGGTGATGCCTTAGGTTTTAACCTTTATATTTTTCAAATTCTGTATTGCTTGGTGTGTGACTCTGAAGTTTCTTGCAGCCTGTTAATTTCTGCTCTCCCATGCTAGGTAGATATAACAAAACTTCTCTGGGCCTGCTTTTCAAGGACATTTAGACTGTCCTAGGCCCAAAAGTATAAACCAAAGAGCCTCTAAGGAGGGGTAAGCTGAGGGGAAAACTGAAGATTTAATTGGAGAATTAACCCTACTATGCAAATGAACCAAACTTATAAAAGAGGGAAGAACTCGTGACCTGGGGCCCATCTTGGGGTCCATCTTGGCAATAGCTTCAGGGTCCCCAGGGTGTACCTTTGAAGGTCTTTCGAATAAATACCTACTTTTATTCCCTTACTCCTGTCTAGTCTCTGTTTCTAGGAGGCCTCTCAAGGCATCAGGGTATTTATTTTTTTCCATTTTTTATGTTTTTAACTGTTCTGACTTTGGTAGAGTAGTGACTGTGTTATGGCATGACACTGCATAGCTGAGAATTCTTTAGGAAAAATTAAAGTTACAATAGCACCTAATAAACTACTATTGATACCATAGGAAGGATAGTTCGGCTCTAAATATCCATCCTCTGTTGCCAAAAGAAATCCAGTTACTCTCTGTCTCCACACACTAGAATATTTTCTTCAACTACTATATTTACTTTATGCTAATAAATGCTGTTGCCAGGGAAACAGCCCCTTTCCCACTAATCAAGCTATGTTTGAAAAGCAGTAACTTGCGGAGATTATAGTGGTTAAAACTTATCCTTGTGGATAGGAGACACTTTCTTCTTCAGGCCATCTGCCTTATTTGATGCTTAGGTGAGGTACTTGGCCTCTTAAAGAATTCATCAGGACTTGCTTTTTTTTCAAGGGAATATTTAATCCATCTTTTTTCCAGTGGAAAAGTTTTAATTTATCTCTTGCTAAAATATCTAGCTTGATTAAACTGTGCCTTGGTATGGAGGCAGCAGAGTTCCTTCTGCAAAAGCTGGGTGGATTGACTGATGACTCTCACATCTCAAAGGCATGTAACATGAACACTAATTTCTGTGGGCTCTTTCACAGACAGAAAGAAACCCAAAAATCTCTAGCAACTCCTGCTGAGAATAAAAAATCTGAGAATGATGAAAAAGAGGAAGACATTTTCTTAGCTGCTGAGGCAGCCAAGCTCACCTCTTTCTTTGTATTTTCCTCATGACTAGCTCATAGAATTCATTGCTTAACTCTATTATTATTATTATCAATATTATTATTATCATTAAAATATTATTATGAAAATTATTATTAAACAAGGGTTCTTTGGCTGGGGTCACTGACTGTGCTCCCCGGGGGGACCCTCAGGGGCTCATTCAAGGCAGGGAATTCAGTGGAAAGCTGGGCAGCCAACGTGATGTTCAGCAGTGAGCAAACTGAACACTTGTGACAATCCAGCTCTAATTGGAGCTGACAATGTTTATTTCTGGAAAGAAACTTCAGATGACAAATGTGGTTCCATTTGTACCTCACTGAAGTCAGATCTTCCTCCTAGGACAGCGTTTGCCCTGTGTGTAAAATACAGTAATTGCTTCTTCCATTCATTCTCTTTGTGGACAGATCAGCTGTCAGGGATTAGGAAATAGTTTAGACATGAAATGTTAAAATTCTTCATCTTAGGCTCTGTTTTCTAAAGCCATTTTACATTTGTTTTACAGTCAGTTCTTATGAATATTCATGATAAGTAAGAATACTGACATCACTGCTTGTATAGGCACACAGAACCATTTCTAGGCAGAGATTAATTCTTATTGACTTTCATCTGTGTTTTCAGTCCTTAAACTAGACAAAAATTAATTAAATTAATTTAGCTAAATGGCATGGAAAGAAAATAATGCATAATTGAATTAGTTCTCAGTTTTACAAGATTCTGACAAATCCATAGTGTTTTCTCCCTTTTTTTCATAGGTCTGTAGGCTTATTTCATATTCAAAGTGAACTGAAGGAAATTAAAGTTTTAAGTTCTATTGGTTTAGATACATATATAGCAAGTATGTCACTTTTGGGCATGGAAGGATACATTTGCTAAGAATTTGGTGAGCCTTTGTCGAGTTCTGAACAGATGATGAATTCAGAGATATATTCTGCTAAATTTTAATAACTTGAAAAAGGGAAAATGAGATAATGGTGACAGCCAGGATTTCTAACGTTAAATCTGGAGCAAAAAGACCTGGAATTCCATTTTCCTAGACAAAACTGGCTGCTGCTGCTACAGTTGCAGAAGCATAGAGCCTGGATTTGACTCAGAAGTCACTGAAATAATCATTTTGTGTAGAACAGAGAGGATGAGCTCCCAGCTGGGGACTGCCATGTGTGAAACCCTGTGCCATTCCCAGCTCTTGTGCAGCTCTCTCTGAGGGTTCTGCTGCAGCAAAGCTGCCGTGTTAACGTGAGCTGCTGTGCCTGTGCCCAAATATAACCCCGTGCTCACTCCAAGGGGGAGTGGGGAGTTCACTCAACTCGTTCCTAATGCAGCTGTTAAACCTTCTCTTTGCAGAATTAGGCAGCCTTTAGCAGGCAGTTGGGTAATTAACAGCAAATCCTTTCTGTGCCACCACAGCAGGACTATCAAGGACACAGAAGCAGACTAAACATGCTAATTTTTAATGGACTTCTCTGTGCGTTCAAGCGTCACAGGACCTGTGTGAACGATTCCGCTTGTGTAAAGTATAATAAAAGTATTGCTGTGCTGTCAGTATTAGCAAGATTTATGCAGATTTTAATGTGCAAAATTCTGGCTCAAGTCTGGGCAGCAGTTCAGGAGAGTTTAAATCAGGGCAAATCTTGCAGCCAGGTCCAGAGCAATGACTAACAGTGCATCCACCTACCCTCAAACCTGCTGACAAGGTGGTAAGCTAGGTCCATAATATTCTGAAACTTTTGTAATGTGCTGCCACATTAATACAGTGACTGTTAATAAAATAAAATGCATGTGTATTGGTTTGAAGCTTAATAATATAAGCTTGTAAAAAAAATTGCATTTTTAGATTTTTTTTTTTTTAAACAGTCACGCTTTTATTTACATATATAAAAAAATTCTGCTCGTTCAAATGCCTCATGACGCACCAAAGTTTTTTCTCTGGTGCTCTGATGACACTGCTAGGTTTACACAGCAAGCTTGTACGGTGGAAATCAGAACATTTTGCACTATGTTAGAAACTAAAGTTGCTTCCTTCTGTTGACAGAGACAAAATCCCTGTACTCACTATTCAGGTTTTTCCATAAGGTACCTCCAGGTTATTTAGTATTTCTCTACAGTTCATTTCCTTCACTTACTCGTGCAGCAGCAGATTTCCTCTCATTCCCGTGGAAAGAGAACAAATAAATACTTACATTGAATATTTGGGGGCATTTCATATTTTTCTTGCCCATTAAATGTTTGCACCTTCCGTTTTATCCTGAATGGCAGATTTCCAGTTTCCCAATGAGTGTCTTGATGTTAGTTGTAATTTACTTGGCAGCTAATATATATTATAGGTCATAGCAAGTAATTTTTCATTATACCCTTGTAACTGAGTTTATTTCTTACTGCTTTTTATGTGGATCTGACAGTTTTGATCAATTAATTCTAGTTTACATGTAACACATTCAAGTTCACTTAAAGTCTGTCAGAAAAAGCAAATGTTAAGTATCACATACCATATCCTTGCCATATGAAAAGCAAAAAAAAAAAGCTTCTCAAACCAATATTTAGCTAAAACTTTAGGCAAAGCAATGGCCCTGCATCCTCCGATTATTCTTTAATCACAAAGAGAACACCCAAATTTTGTTGTACACAGAAAAAAATAAAAGGCAAAATTTAGAATGGACAATTAATTTGTACCCTAGGAAAATATTCCTTCAGTATCTCTCTTTCTTGAATGAGACCCTGGAAACAGTGACAAAAATCTGCTCCTCTGGCCTCACTGAAGTTGACTGTGTTGTTGAAGAGGTTTTCAAAGTGACATGAAGCAGTGGAGAACTAGCAAACCATCAAAGGTATAACCTGGTTATACCCAGAGAGTGGAAAGAGCTGAACGCTCTCACCAGCAGTGGCTTTCAGTCATTTTTTTCTTTGACAATCCCTGCATCAGGTGGGATCACAGCTCTGTATGGCTCATTTGTGCCTCAGTGATTACCTGGAATGGTTAAAACAGGGGTGAAATTGGCTGTCATCTTCAGAAGCTGCTGGTTGATGTATTTGAGCTTTTTAAGCAAGGCTCACTATTGTTCGTATTTTTATTGACAACAAATGCCCAGTGTAAAATTTGATTTTAGTTGAAAAACATTGAGTTTGCAGAGGCAGGACTGATATACGGCTGCAGGAATTAGACCTAGAAGACAATTTAAATCCTTTAATATATGTAGCTTGGCTACAATGAAGGACCTTAAAACACATGGGGATGGACACACAGCCTCAAAATATGGCAGAGATGAAAATATATATATCTTTTCAGAAAGAGTGTACTGGTACTGATTTTAGTTCCCTAAAAGGAGTACTGCTCATTCATTCATTTGCTAAATAATTGTGTTAATTGGAGCATCCTCAGAACTTTTTGAACACTTTCTTATTATGGATGTGGAAGTGCTCAAGTGCTTTTGACAGATAATTGTGTTTTAAAATTTAAATACTTTTATGATGAATTTTTGAGGCAGGTGGTGGTTTGATTAAATTTTTAAGAGCTCTGATTATGCAAAGAATGTGAAAAATATTGCATACATTTGTAAGTGATTTCTCAATAAAATTTAAAGTCTATTTTCTTTGAGCAGAATGCATTGGGACTTTGAGAATAACTTCCACTTTCTTTTGTGAGGTTTTGATGTGTTTAGGTGCCTACAACTGTATCTCTTTATAACTAATATCTAAAATAATTTTTGTCTGAATGCAGAGTTTTGGGAATCTTGAAGAAGATTTTTGTTTGGTCGGTGTTGTAGCATTATATTTTTTTTATGATATGCTATTTTGTTGTTGTTGTTTTTCTTTGGCAACATGAATGATTTAATTATCCAGATTCTCTAAATCTGTAGTAAACTTAATGTTATTCAGACAGTATGGCAGAGCAAGATACTCATATACTCAAATACCAGCAAACCTGATTAAATGTAAATCATCATAAATTTAAATATCTCAGTGGAAAGATGTAGTGAAAGAAATGCATCCCAAACAGCTGTTTCATATGGAGTACTGAGGAGTCAACATCACCAAGCCCCAAAACCACCCTGGCACTATGTAAAGCTTGAAATGAAGTTTTTTATCTGCTGATGGGTTGTGATTAACACACAAACCAGACATTATATTCCTATTTTTTTTTTTTCTGTTCTTATGGGATTTAGCTTGTCATAAACCATCTTGAGACAATGTTTACATAAAATGATCAAAGGCCAGAGGTGGGAGCCCGGGGGGCATTCATGAGCCATTTAAGTGTTCAGTGACCACTCAGAGCACCATATTTTGTAGATCTCTTTAGAGTAAATAAAAAAAACCAAAACAAAACAAAATAACAAAAAGATACCTTAAAAAAGTATTTCCTCCCATTTCTTTATTGGTAAAATAGAGATACATTGTCATCTGGAGCTGGTCACTCTAGAGGGGGGCCTCTGCAGCAACTGCCTTTTCCCAGTGTGAGAACCCAGGTTTCTTTACACAGTGCAGGAGAATTAGGAGATTCCCAGACCGGGATCACATGGCTGAGAGATCAAAAGGTTTTTTGATGTAGGAATTTCCTTAAGTCAACCAAATTGTTCTAGATGCAGAAAAATCCCTGTAGAGGGTTAGGAAAACAATCCCACTGCACCATGGTGCTGAGGGTTCTCAGTGATGTGCTCCTGTCACTAAGACACCAACTCTGGGACAAAATGCTGACCCCTTTTCTAAACACATCTGTACTATGAATTCTCTTACAAATGCAGTAGAGAAAGTAATCAAGTAATGAAATCAGCCACATGTTCATGGAGCTGCTGCCTCAAACAGCAAAGGAATTTGCTCTGTGAGGGTTGCTAAGAGACTGCTTTCATGTCTATGTACTTACAGCACTCAGGCCTGGATGAATGAAGTTCAGGTTCTAGTGCTGCCTGAACTGAAAGAGGAGATGATAAATTGTTCTGACTCAGAACTGTACAAAGTGGGTTTCTGAGCCTGAACCTTCAGCACCCCTGGCAAGTGCACTGACATGATACACAGTGCTGAGTGAGATAACTGCCATGAGATTTGCATTTCCAGTCTATTTTGGTTGTGCATCTTTTGCTGTTCATCTTGATGCATCCACTCTGAGCACGATTCAACTGCTGGATGGGCTAAAGTGATCCAGGAAACAGCTACAGTGAGCTGTGTGTCCTTGTGTACGGTACGAGTTACATACTGTGCATCCTGGTAAATGTCATTCATCAGGGTGTCAGATATCCCAGAAATCCACATTACTTGGAAGCCAATTCAGTGCCAAGAGAAGAGTCAGAGGAAAGGGGGACACAATTTGTCACTGCTGATGCAAGAGAGGAAGGAACATAAAAATAAAGCCTACAAACCCAGCTGCTCTGACAATGGCTATACTCTTATTCTAAGGTAACTGGCAAAGCACTGAGATAAAATTGCCAAAGATCAGAGAAATCCCAAAAGGTGGACAAAAACCAGATGGCTGGCGCAGCACAGTATTGATATTAGGAAACAGAATTAACAGCAAGAGGTAATAGGAAGTGAAAAGACATATAAGCAGTTCCCATGAGTGACAAAATATCCTGGATAATTGTTAAAAAACAAGAAGAAAAGCCCTTTTATTTTCTGCCTCTCTTAACCAGACTTGTATAATGAAAACTTGGTCTGCATCTTTTTTTTGCTTTTTTTTTTCACTCATAAATATCTTTGGCCAATACGTTTTCTGTAGAGTTTGAAGTGTTAAACATCTCCGTGAAATATTTTCCACTGCAGTACAAAATATATTTGTATTTATGAAATTTCACCAATACAGATGTATTATTCACACAGATGTTCAACATACCCACAGAAAAGCAGATCGAAAGGACTCTGGGTTGCAAAGGTCAAATCTAAATTTTCCTTTTTTAAGTTTAAAATCATTGTCATTTATCCTATTGTTAGAGTCCCAGATAAAAAGTCCCTCTTGATCTTTTAAATCCTGATTAGACATCAAAATTCTGCTCTAAGATGTCCTCAGAGCCACCTCTTCCCCAGACTGAACATCTCAGTCTCTCAGTCTTCACAGGAGAGGTGCTCCAGCCCCCAGAGCATCTTTGTGGACCTGCTCAAACAGAGCCATGTCTTTCTTCTGTTGGGGGCCCCGGGGCCTCAGAGCCCCAGAGCTGGTCACGGTGCTGCAGGTGGAATCCCACAAGAGCATTTTATGTCCAATTTTCATCCACACCTACCCCCAGGTCCTTCTTGGCAGGGCTGCTCTCAATTCCCTCATCACCCAGTCTTTACTGATGCTGGGACTGCCCCCACTCTGGCATTGGACCTTGCCCAGGCCATGTGGAACTTCATGAGTTTCTCCTGGGACCAATTCTTGGACTGGGGAATGAAAATTACTTGCTGCAGTCTTATAATAGCCTACTAATTTATTTTTTTAACTTTATAACAGATGTATCAATGTTTTTTTTATTGATTTCTTCTCAAACCCTGTTTCCCAAACAGAATTGTTCATTTCTAGAGCTATATGTAAGGCTATCATTAGAACATTATTTTCTTGAGAAATGCTATACTAAAGAAGCTTTCTCATGTGTAGAATTTTTATTGATGAGATTGAATCAATTTCAATGTGGGGCTTTTTTCAGTTCACTGACAAAGTCACCAACAGAGTAGAAACAATAAGTTTATTGCTTTTCAAGATTAGTTAAGTCAATTTATCAATTTCAGTAGGAATCACTCAGTAGGAGGTCACTTAAAGACAATCAAAAGAAAGAGTGAAAGAAACAGATTGGATTTTTTTTTTTTTTGTGCCAAAACTTCTTCCAGAGAGTTCTTTCCAAAGATGGCTTATGAAGCAGGTTTCATTTCAAAATGCAAGATGACAGTCCATGGGACTTGCTACAATATTCCAATGATTAGGAAGAAATAGTTTGAACTCCTTCCTCTGCCTGAATTAAGTAAATACTCCATTTCTTTCTATCAGACTGTTTACATTGCTCCCACAATTGCAGCTGTAGGCAGTATAGAGCAAAACCAGCCTAAAACTGTGGTGCTACAGAGAGAAGGATATATAAATCATAATCTCAACTGTTTTGATGCACACACCAGGACAGACCTGCTAGCACCTCTGTAAATACAGAGAATTTTGTCTACGTGGCACAGAACTGACCGTCTGGGCTTGTCTGGCCTCCTTGGAAGTGTAAAACTTGTCACTCTCTAAGACCAAACTCATTCCCCAGTTGGAGCCAATGTCATCAGAAACACCAACAAGTATCTCAGTGACCCCAAATGCATAATTGCTGAGTTTGAAGTCTCTTCACTAAACATCCAGGCAATAAAGGTAGTAAAACCTTAGCCATAAATGTTGTCTTCATGTTCAAAGATGACACAGACACCCCTACATGGTGATTCCTCCCTTCCTAAAATATTTGATGTCAGATAACTTAACTTTTAGGGCTGCCTACATTTGAGAGGAGAAATTACATTTAAAGTATGAAAGAATAAAGCATTTTTCCCTTTCCCAGATGAAGCAAATGTATGTTTGAAACTCCATTTCAGCAAAGAAAACCCATGCAATGACATATGAGGCAGACACATGGCATGGGAACAAAGAACACAAAAGCCTCTTCGGTCCATTTTATTACTGCCTGATGTCAGAACTACTAAAAAGACTCTCTTGTAATGTGACATGCCAGGGAAACTTCATAGCAAACAATGCTGTCATTCTGGAATTCTGTGTTTGCTATTTGATCAGCAGATGGTGGTGATATAATTGCCAACGACACAGAAAAGAGACCAAAACTTCAGGAACTAAGAATTTACAAACTGGAGACTTCAGTACGTGTTCAGGTGCTTTTTTTACATTCTTCAAAAAGTGGGTTGTAATATTTCTGAAATATGCATTACAAGATTGCAGTGGAAACCTGCTGAATATTTCATTTTCAATCATCTGAAGCAGTAAAGTTACAAAAGAATGCCTTTAAGCTGAAAAATGTAGTTTTACAAGCAGAACAACCCATTTGGGGAAATGACCAATGCTTTTCTTCCACTTTTGTGTTTCCAAGTGGACACTTTCAGCAGCTGGCTCTGCAGTTTTTATTTTTTAATGTTCTATAAGACCCTGCTTGCTGAATATTTCTTCCAGTTGCTGGTCACATCGTCTGAAGAGCATGCATTTTACTGCTGAGTGGCAGAATAGGTTTTCTCAAAGAAATTCTCGCTGCAGACAACTTTGCTGTTACTTTGGAAGCACCTACAGAAGGTCAGGTATGCAGTGGACTAAATTCAGGGCTGTCTAGAACTGAACAAACTGGTTGGTTGTGATATTTGGGAAGAACTCTAATCATGGCATTCAGGCCTGCATATAACTCAAATACAAGTTAATGTTTCTAAGTGTCAGCCACTGCTGAGGGAAGAGGTTTAATAGCCTTACCCTGGAGTTGCCTCCTGCCACTGACCACAGAGGGGAATTCAGGTGCTTGGCTTTGAATAGAAACTTCTAGAAACTCTTAAAAAATGAAACCAGGTGTGATGCACCATGCGCTAGATACAGAAATCATCAATGGCATAATCACTTTGCCTTGGACTCAAAAGTACTATTAGATGCCTAACTCTTAAGTGCTTTTTCTTGTTGGAGAACTGGTGACAGTGCAAGTGCTGGTGTAGACAAAGTATCGTGATTAGACAGGCTGGGAACCTTTGAGAAATCAGATGCACAAAGAGAACAGTGAGATTTTATGTCTCTTTTGTCACATTCAGGCACAATGCTGAGGCTGCTGACTTTTTACAGCAAGCAACTCAGAGATTCTCAGCCACGGTCTCTTGGGGTGCATTCACCCCCAGCACTTTCAGAGAAAGGTCAGGGGAAATGGCAGCCAAATCCTAATAAAGACTTTAAAACCTATCCTCACTCAAATTCAAACGAGCTTGTTGCCCAAATATTTTTGTGAGCCTGAATTTTGGCAAATCCCAATAGTTTAATTGCCTATCTTGCGTTACTGTAGGCATTGCCTTTAGCAAAAAAATGAGACTTTTTTTTTGTAAATCAACAGTTCTAGGGCTTAAGCTCCATTAAATACCATATCAATGAGCTCAGCAGTGTAATTATAATTATATCACATGCAAGATCTCGCATTATTGGTTTCTCCTATTATTGGTTTCCTACTGATTTCTTTTCATATTTTAACACATACCTTTGTGCTTTATTAGAAGACAAAGTGAACAAGGACTTCTTAATTTACCTCCTCTGTGACATTCATTACCCTGTATGTGTCGTGCCATATTTTCCCCACTCCTTTTCTTATTAAATTGTCTGCCTTTCCCACATGGTACTCACTTCCCAGGCCCTAGTCCTGGCCACACCCTCGGGTTCTCACTATTGGTTTCAGTGCCCCAACTCCACCCATGTACCGCCCTGCGCCCTGAGAAAATCCCAGGCTCCCTGACCATGTGGTCTCTCTTCCTCTGGGGACTGGCTTGTCATAGTGTGAATAAAGTTCCTCTGAGGTCACCATGCAGGGACCCTTCTGCCTCCTTTATCGTCACCGTGTTGCGGAGCCCAGCTAGCCAGAGCAGGAGCGTGATTTACCAAAATATGAATATCACTCTAATATCCATATCCAACTGAGACGGACAAAAACTCTCTAACAGTTTAGAGTTAGAAAGTGTATACTTTATTTGGTGCCAGGCTCTGCATGGGATAGCTCCTAAGATGCAGGCCCTGATACAAGCAAACATGATACCTTTTATTTCCACATATTATGAATATCCAAAATACAAACGCATATTCATAGTGTTGACGCCTCCCATTCTCCACTTCATATGGGAATGAGCTTACATGTCATTAAGCATGCGTAGCGTGTGTCCTGAACTGAGTCGGTGGTCTTGAATTGGGTCAGTGGTCCTAAGGAAGATGAAGTAACTCATCTTCCTCACTTTGACCTTTTTTGCCTTTCTGAGTTTTAACAATCCTAATTACTTTAGTGACCTCTAAGTTTCTTCTTGCATGACTTTTGGATGGACTCCCACAAAGGGAGGAAATTGGTAATTGTCTTTATTCTATACACCAACTTATCAATGTTTTTGCTCCTTATTCTAAGCACAGCTAAACAAACATGCAAATGACAGATCATCAGTTATTTGGTAATCAGTTACTAACATATAAAACCCTATTTCAGGTCCAGCTCTCCTAACTATTTTAATTAACTCTCACTGGGCCCAAATTCTTTCCTATTCCACCCATTCCAACACAGCTAGCCTATAACTAAAATCTTTATGTTTCTTCTAAATCTATATTTCAAGCACGGGGCCACCCGAAAGGGCTATGGGAGAGCGAACAGCCGCTCTCCCCGAAGCAGCCCTGCAGCGCTCTCTGGGAAGGTTTGCGGCTTGTTAAACCAAGCAACGCAACATGTATGGTTCTGCAACGTCCTGTACTAATCACCTAAAAACTGAGCACCCTTCCCATGCCTTCAAGAAGTTCATCAGGCTTCTTTGGATCCCTTCCATTTGTGCTATATATTTTTGAGGTGAAATAAAGGAGAAGGAACGGTGTTACATAAGGCTAACCCAGGAAAAATATCTGATGATATTATTATAGTTTCAAGCTTAGTTTCTAGACCTTC
Source organism: Corvus kubaryi (assembly GCF_017639235.1). Taxonomy (NCBI): domain Eukaryota; kingdom Metazoa; phylum Chordata; class Aves; order Passeriformes; family Corvidae; genus Corvus; species Corvus kubaryi. The sequence goes on from NW_024582073.1 coordinate 27,656,448, forward strand.
TCTAAATGTCTTTATGTTTTTTCAGTTGCAGCTACACAAAGAATTATCTGTAAAGACTACAAAGACCTTTTCTGCAACGATTTGAGGTGCACTCTAGGTTCCCATGTATGTTTGCTACTTTATTAATGTTTGTTACCTTTGTCTCCACAGTTGAATGTTCATCTGCTGGTATGCCACACTTACCTTAAGTGTATCTAAAACCTCTATTTTAGTTCAACCATAAATTGTGTTCATTTAAGTAGAGAAAAACACATGGTCTGCAGAAAAGAGCTGTGGATAAGCATGAGGGCATCATTAGAAGTCAGCTCCCCTCCACCAAACAGCACCAACTAGACCTAAATCTTCACTGACAAATGTTTTTCTAAATTTTTTTCTTTTTTGGAAACTCCAATTAAGAATGCTGCAATATTTATGCCCAGGTGTTCCTGGTGTTTAATCTCTGTTAATATTCAGGCAGAAGCTGAAACTCACTGGTGCTGGTTTCAATGTAGTGAGTAGGTATTTCTGTTGTTCTTTATAAAAAACAGTCTGAGTGTTTGAAGATTGCATTCCTGCAGTCTGTTCTTTTTCTTGAACAAGATAACTGTATACTCTCAACCTTCCATCACAGAAAAACATGGGAGTTGGTCACAGCAGTCCTGGTGATCTTGAAAATTGTAATCAGTAAATGTATTAGATCTCTCTGAAAGATCTCACACACCTATCTGACCTTTATTGACTCAGAAAGTTTTTGTGCTGTTGAAAATGTTCCAGCTTCATGCATAACACTGATCATTTATAGTCACACCACATTAATACAAACATACCTACAAATGTTTATGCCATAAGCAAGTAAAAAGCATGGTTTTTAAATGCATGTCTTATTTGGAATATGCTCCTATAATGGATGCACAAAGTTTAGTTGCCTGATCCTGTTTTTTCTTCCTTATTACAGAACATCAGATTTTGAGGGAGAAATTGCAATGCCTTGAAATCTAGGAACCTTCAAAACTTAGGGAATGCCTGCAAATTCTGCACTTACTCTGAGGAACTCACAAATGTAAGGGCGTAAACCCACAAAAGTTTTATCATTACATTTCTCAGTTTTCTGTAGTTTGTACTGTGAAGAAAATTTCCTCAGTTCCAGAAGAAGTGAACGTTCTTGCTGCTTTGAGAACTTACTTGTGCAGCTGAATATATTGAAACAACAAAGATCAACTGATAGGAAGAGAAAATATCTCCAATCATTGCCTTCCGGACTTTGTTGCAGGGAAAGGAAAGGTTCCCTAAGTTTCTAAGGAAGTTAGAGAAAGCAATTTGAAAGCAATTACCTGTAAGAGATGATCACAATAAGTCTGAAAGACACAGCAGTCTAGAAATGCCCTTTTGCCATTCAAGGCTCTCAGTGCTTCTGCTGATTAAGGGTGATAGATCCATACTTGTTTGCATTTACATAAGAAAATTCACATTGGCTTCCAGTAGCTCAATTACTAATCCAACCTTTACAGTTTCTTATTTCTCGTTATTACAGGAAAAGGCAAATCTTCACACATGACATAGGATAGGAAATAAGATTCTAATTGGTTTTATTCAGGCTGATCATATTAGCTGGAATGTTGTCTTATACACAAGGAAAAACTGAGCTTCAGAAAAGCTTCAACAGTATGTTTAATAGTTTAAATGATTACATCATCTCAGTGTAGAGATTATCTTGCTTTGTCTGCTCATTCATTTAAAAGTACAAAAAAAAAAGGAAAATTATCCAAAAAAAGTTAAATCATCTTTATTTTCATAAGTAGATATTTAATATCAATGTGCTGGAATTAAAGCCAACATCTTTCTGTTTAATCTTAGGCTATTCTTTGGCAGAGGTGGGGAAATATAGAGGGAGAATATCTGAAATATAACTAACACCTGTGAATGAAGAGAAACTAAGGCTACTTTCAGATGACCGCACTACTGAAATAGTGGAATTCCCACCATGAGAAAGAGATGTACAAAATTACGTATTTTGTATTATATATGTATCTATATATCTATTATAGGAAATATTAGTGTGTGTTCTAGATAGAGATCTCAAATTGTCTGTGCTCTGTTATGGGAAACACTGGAAGAGAGGAAAAATTGTAGCTTCCTGTGTATTATTGTTGTCCTTTCCACTCGTGTTGAAAACATGGCCGATACTGCAAAGTAATTTTACAGTAGTGTAAAGATTAAGTATATGATCTGAGTCTGTAAGTAAATGGGGCTGATACCTCCATTTGTATTTTAGGAAGGATCCCAGAAAACAATCCTATATCTCAGTTCTCTCTGATGCTCACAGGCTTCTGTCCAGCATCAGGATTTAATACTTAGAGCTCATCCCTAATTCAAACTCTGCCAGTGATAGCTTGTGAGCTCAGCATATGCCCAGTTTCCTGAGATTAAAAACAAACCCTTGATTTCTTCTAAACTATTTATACACTCTCTGAGGAGGCAGAAAAGTTCATCCTAGGGATTTGGGCCTCTTAGCATACCTCTGCTCAGTAGGGCAGGAGTTCCTGAAGTAAAGGATCCATTTCAGTGCAGTTTTGTAGAAAGGAATGAGCGAATCTTAAGCAATTTCCTTCTGCTGCCATAAGGTGAGAGGAAAATTGCCCCAACAGGAACCTCTTGCCAATGGTGTTTATAGTGATGCTTCTTCTTCTTCGTGTTATAGCCTTATCTAAGGGGTTCACCTGAGATGGGAACCCCTGTGTAGAAACTGCACAAATAGAACAGATTAACAAAGCTCTCCTACTGATAAAGACAGCAGCACAGGAACACGATTTCTGCATGCAGTGAAGTACACATTGGCCTGGGGTCATAATAATATCAGGCTTAGCTGTCACCTTCGGCACACCCTGAAAATTCACTCTTGCAAAGGAAAAATCACTTCCCCAGCACCCTATAACTGAGATTTTATAAAAATAGCAGTACCAGAACATTAACTTTACAGAGAGGAAACTGGAACAGAGGAAGATATTTAATTTGCCTGCAGAATGAATGCATGGCACAGTAGCATAATTGTTGGAGTTACTTACAGCAGTAAATAAAAGAGTACTAAGTGCATTCTCTGTCCCCATGGTAGGAAGTACAGCAAAGTTTAATGGTAGCTGAACTTTCTTCTCCCAGAGAACAGGGCCCAAAACTGAACGCAGGATTCAAGGTGCAGCCTCACCAGTGCCCACACAGGGGGACAATCACTGCCCTGGTCCTGCTGGCCACACTACTGCTGATACAGGCCAGGTGCCATTGGCCTTCTTGGCCACCTGGGCACACACTGACTCATGTTCAGCCACTGTCACCAGCACCCCGATGTCCTTTTCTGTCATGCAGCTGCTCCAGCCACTCAGCCTGTGGCCTGGAATTCTACAGGGCATTGTTGTGGCCAAAGTGCAGGGGCCTGCATTTGGCCTTGTTGAACCTCAGACCACTTGCCTCAGCCCATGGATCCAGCCTGTCCAGACCCTTCTGCAGAGCTTTCCTGCCCTCCAGCAGATCAACACTCCCACCCAGCTTGGTGTCATCTCCAAACTGACTGAGGGTGCCCTTGATCACCTCATCCAGATCATTAATAAAGAGATTAAACAGAACTGGGCCCAGAACTGTTCCCCTGGAGAACACCAGTTGTGACACTCCACCAGCTGGATGTGGCTCCATTCCCCACTGCTCCCTGGGCCTGGCCATCCAGCCAGTTTTTTGCCCAGCAAACTGTGCATCCATCCAAGCCATGAGCAGCCAATTTCTTCAAGAGAACACTGTGAGAAACAGTATCAAAAGCTTTCCTAAAGTTCAGGTAGACAACATTCAGAGCCTTTCGCTCACTTCACCAGGTGAGGCACCCTGTCACAGAAGATCAGGGTGGCCAGCAGGACCTGCCTTTCCCAAGCCCACACTGGCTGGGCTTGTCCTGTACATGCTGTGTGATGGCACTCAAGGCGATCTGCTCCATGACCTTCCCTGGGAACAGCCTTTAAGATTTCCCTCTTGAAGAATGTCCAGCCTTCCTGGACTCCTTTGCTCTTCAGGACTGCCTCGCCAAAAACTCTTCCTCCCAAGGGATTCTCTCAACCAATCTTCTAAACAGGCCAAATGCTGCCCTCTGGAAGTCTGAGGCAGAAGTTCTGCTGGCAGCCCTCATTATTTCTCCAGAAATCCCAAACTCTTATGATTTTGTGATCACTGTGCACCACGAGGGCCTCTGACCATCATATCACCCACAAGTCCTTATCTGGTTGAAAACAACATCTCCAGCAAGTTCCACACACTCCAGGAAACTACCAGACTGCTTCCTCTCTGCTGGATTGCATTTCTGACAGACGTCTGGGGTCGGAGTTCCCCATGGGAACAAGAAAATGTTTAGGAGACATCCTGAGTGTGCCCTCTCCATTTTTATGCAGTATCATGCTGTACTGCCAGACTAGGAAAATTTAATTTGAATCGTAACTCTCATTTAGTCAAATTTCTTGTCTGAGGAATGTAACAAATCTTGGAAGGGGTACTTGGACATTCAAACCCCACACTACTGCCATGAAGTCTTAGCTGACAAAACATGAAGTTAATGAATTGATTAATGCTGTTATCAGAGTGGGCTTACCCTTAGAAAATTCAACAGATCAGGGCACTAATTTTATGTCTTCTCTGCTAAATGAGGTCTGCAAGCTGTTAAAAATTCCCCCATCACACAGTTTCGTATCAGCCAGAAACAGATGGGCTTGTAGAATACTTTAATCAAACACTTAAGCAGATGCTAAGAAAATTCATCAGCAGTGAACCAAAACATTGGGATAAATTGTTACCTTTTGTTTAGTTTGTCTATTGGGAGGTCTCTTAATCATCAATTGGTTGTTCCCCATACCTTTCCTAAAATGCTCAAGAGGCAGACACTCTGAATTTGTGTTGTTTGCAAATTATCCAGCATTAGGCAGCATCACATTTTCACCCAGATAACATCCTTCATAATTATATTTTTCAAATATGTAAATCAAGGCCCCAATACTGCAGATGGATCAACACAACTGGAAGGATACAACATGCACATGAATGACAGCAATAGTTCCAAACAGGCAATCTTTATGAAATATTGAGGCTGTAGATGGATGAAGCTGAACAATTCTCAAAACAAAAGCAATGACACTGAGACAAAGGTAATTATTAGTCTGGTTTATGCTCCTCACAATCAACAACAGATTCCCTGCAAAAATTTAGAGTAGTGTTAGGACAGGGAACACACAGATTTGCACTTATTATTGTATCATGTGTGCTCATTTCCCAGATCTGAAAATTTTTCAGCAGATCTGGGATAAGTCATTCACGGGTAACAGGCAAAACATTTTTATGTTCAAGGTTGCTGGTTTAGGGTTTGGCATATGGGCCTGAACAGATCTCACAGCGACACACTCAGCTTGCTTTTGGGCCTGGAAAAATAAATTTTCATTACAATATTTTTGGTGGCTCGGGTTCTTTCTCATGCTGCTGGGTAGTAGAATGTCATTCCATTGAGTTATAATATCAAGCAGAGAAATAGTGCCACTGTATTTTGGATGACTAACAAGACGTGAAATGTAGCTAAATCTTTCAATTCAGCTATTTAATTTTCAGTAATACACTGTATTTTACTACTCAGGAAGCTACCCAGCCACTGTGAGAAAGTTTAGCTGATGATTAAAATGTCTGCAGAAATACCAATGAAACAGTGTCAAGGAAAAACATATATATATATATATACACACACACATATGGTCTTTAAGAGCCCCAGTTCTGTTGAAAATTATGGAAATGTAAAAAACTGTAAAATTTGGCTCTGTGGATTTTCCAAGAATATATCAAGTTAGATTAATGGGATCTATAGTTCAAATTATTCTTTGCCTACCAAAGGTTGTTGGCAAAGCTCATAAAAATGTTGGTCACCATCAAAATATCACAAGGATATTTTGTGACTATAAGAAGAAAATTTGTTCTATATTGCTCTAGGACACACTTTTCAATTTTCACTCTCTACCCAAAGAGAAACCCTGCCGAATTTTTCTTTTACAAACATCATATTTTTTTGTTAGAATTTACATCTAATTAAGTTTAGTTCCAAAATGTTGTAGAGAAATTAGAAGAAGCAAGAAGTTCCCCTCGGTTTTATTGTGGTAAAATGTTGCAAGAGACAGGGAAGCAAATGGAGGAGAAGAAGGAGGAATAACTGCTCATTCAGCAAATATTCATGAATGATTCACGGATGCTTTGGGTTGCCATGAAATTGTAGTTTTTGGCACACAGCTAAAAATAAATGGAAACTAAAAGCAAAGCAGATGTCATAGAAGATCAGGTCATCAGGATAATAAATCTGAAGCCAAGTTTTGAAAGGAGATTTGGCACCTTTCAATGCACATTGGTAATGAAAGAGTGAAATAAAATTAAATTCTAAATACCTTTCAGAAAATGTAAAACCCAGCATCTTTCAGATTCAACTATTTTTTCCCCTCCTTTTTCTTAATTCTGTGAAAAAAGTATGCTGTATTGAGAATATCTATTTTCTCTCAGTCTTTTTTCTGTATGTTTCCTTGCTTGAGACTTTCCTGTCCCCAATATTTTCTGATGCTAAATATTTGAACTCACTTTAAAAGATCACAGAAGCTGTTTCCATTTTCATTTTATTCCTGCTTCATTCTATTATTTAGTCTTATCTGGTTAAATAGAATTTTTGGTGGTTGGGGGGTTTGATAGTCAAGAAGAAAAAGTGATAGGGAAAAAATAAAAAACTTGTATGTAACAGAATTGTGTCTACCTCAAAAAGATTGCATAAGAATGTGTGATAAATACTACCTTTGCCTCTTACTAAGGAGTGAAATTACTCTCAGAGGGCTTTTGAGCAGCTCTACATCCTGCTGTGAAGAGCTTAGTGCAGCTCTTGGTGGTGCCGCCCAGAGAGAAGCTCTTTGCAGCTCACTGCTGCTTTGAGCTGGGTAATTTTCTGTTTGAGCAGCAGCTCCACAGCCTGATTCAGTTCTCTCTAGGCTAGGAAAAACCAGCTGCACCTCTCCATTTCTCTGGAGACAACATGAAAATGGATCTTGGATCTCTAGTGCAACATCTTTTCTGCATTGTCCAGGGGAACTGGCTGTAAAAATGGCTGTGTTCAGTCTGTCCCTTCTCCTAACTGCATGATTTGGAAAATTTTAAAGAAATACAGTAAAAAATGATCTTTCACCAGGTAAATTTAATCCTTTCAATTATGTGCGAATCACTTGTCACAATATGTCAATTATTTGCAAATATTTGGCTGCAATGATTTAGCTGAACTAAATCTTGACCATGCAAAAGAACAATGACTTCACTGCCTTTCTGCCATTAGAATTGTTTTCTTAGTCCTGGGTGTTATCTTTTTCTTTTGTTCCTTTTATGCAAAACTATCCTTGCATGAAAGCTTCCAGTATGAGGAACCCTGTCCACCAATATTAAACTGGCAAAGAACTAAAAGCACAGGAGATATCCTTTTTCTAACAGTGTTCATTCCAACACAAGGAATGAGAAATGCGACCTAACTTGCACTTCCTGACAGCTTCCCAAACTCTCCATCACTCTCTCATCATTAGCTAATCCAGCTCATTCCACACGGCATGAATTAGGGTGCAGGATAATAGGTAGTCATAGACTCATCCATCCATCCATCCCTGTCTCCCAGCATTCTTATGTCATGATTGAATCACAGGTGAGGCAGAGGAAGTTGTTCACATACCTTTTAAAATGGGATTATATTCTGTGTTAAATTACCAGGGAGAAATCAGAAGTGTTCCCTGACTGTGAGCTGGAGATGGAAACCAGATACATTCAGTCCAGAAGTTATTTGTACTCTTGAACAGTGAAGCAAAATAACCACAATGAGCACAACTTACCTCAGGGTCAGGACAGCTTCTCTATTGTGCATCATTGCCACACAAGTGATTTTCCAAATTAAATTCTAGAAACTGTTGTTAAAAGACAGTTTTTTAATTCTCTACAGGGAATTCTCTGGCCAATGGCATGCAGCAGCTGAGAGGATATTACAGGAGTCCTTTTCATGACCCTGTTCAGTCCATCCAGGAAAAAGTAGTAATCAGATGTATGGAAAAGGTTGGATTTGTAGGTAAATCAAGCCACACATTTTTTCAAATTTTCACCCTGTTTACCTCTTTCCTCCTTGTATGTGTGAATGCTGTGTTCAGCAGAGCTGGGTTTATTACTCTTCTCCATGCCATATTCTTGTTTACCTAAGAGGCTCTTGGCTTCATGCTGGATAATCCAGTTGGACTTCTCAAGCATCCTGCTCTCACAATGGTTAACATTTAAAATACACAACTCAGCAAGCAAAGCAAAAAAAAAACAGAAAAAACCCTGAAGTACTTGACTCCTTGCTTTAATTGCACATCAGAGGTTTTAATTTTAAATTCCCAGAAAAGTTATCTTTACTGTTTAGCTTACATGTTGCTTCCAGATTAAGATCTACTTTAAGAGCAGCTATCATTTTCCCTTTGTCGAATTTTTTTTTCATAATAACAGCCTTCAAAGTAGCTAAAAATATCCTTGTGATACAGCACAATAAATGTTTGCAGATATGAATCCCGTTATAGTTTATGTTGATTAAAATATGAAATAGGAGTTGGTATTTGGTCTTTGAGAGTTTTGCTGTAATTTGAAGCAGACAGACATAACAGCAAATAATTATATTTATGTCCCTCTTACCTCAAGGCTTCAAAGTATGATAGGGGTAACAATCATTTTTTTCAAAGGGATGCTTAGAAGATATCAGATACTAGGTTTTTCCTCTTCTTTACTGTGTGTTTTATTAGCTATTCTGACCAACACACTAGCAAAGACGGGGCTGAGATAGACAGTGGATGCTGATGTGTTTCCAAGAGAAGAAAAAGCATGAGGACATCTTTCTTTCACAGGTTATCTATATAACTTTTTTTCCCTTCAACAGCATAAACACAAAAACATTAAATGTATTGTTTAAACTATAAAGACTGCTACGTGCACTAGACTCTTATAAATCAGATTTCTTGGTTTATTTTTAGGTCTTGATTGTTTGATTTGTCATGGTTTTGGTTTGTTAGGATTTTGGTTTTTTTAATTTGGTTGTTGGTTGGGGTTTTTTTTGGTTTTTTTAAGGAAAAAACTCATACAAATACCTCAAAAAGAACCCAAAGGATCTGTGCCAGCTGTGATCTCAGGAGAGCACTAAGCATGTCCATTGATCTCTATCTACTCCAGGCTGTAACCAGCTGTAAAATACACTACGCAGAAAAGATCTTTCTCTAACTAAGCCATTCTTAAACACTCCCACAGAAGACTAATCAAAAGCTAACACAGCTTTCCTCCATAAATGTTCTGAGATATAAAGTGATTTCATTATTCATCTATGCAACTTTTACTTAGCACTGAGATGCAGTAGAAAACCTTGCACAGACAGAAAATTAAATGTGATTATCCTAAAGTTTTTGATTAATGCCTTTCAGATTTGACATTTGGCTGTGACTGTGGAAATTTATAACTTGGTTGACAGGTCCAATTTGAACATATATTTGATATTCAATGAAACAAACCATAATTTCAGGCATAAAGGTTCAGGGTTTTTTGCCAGATAGATGTACCTGAACTTGTCTGTCCTTTTCCTCAGTGTAGTGATAAGTGGATATGGGCTTTAAGGGGAGGAATTAAAAAAAAACTGAACAAAAAGAAGCCCTTTCCTGGCTGCACAGTCACCACACAAAGCATCTACTTGTGCTGAGGGCTCCATGCCATGAATCCAACTCACTGGAAGGTGGTGGGAGTTTTTTAGGCACTGCCAGACAGCGTTGGCGTGGCCCCAAAACCCCACACTTGTGGTGCTTAAAAATACTTTGAACAAGGAGAGGATTATGGCAAGAGCTTTTTTAGACTCAGTCCAGCCAACTCAAGCTGTGATAAGGGAAGCAGTTATTCCCCTCATCCAAATGCTCAGGATAAAGAGAGACACAACCCTGGAACGGCAAAGTGGGAAAGTTTTAATTCTCCATGAAACACTTCACAGTGTCTCAGTGTCCCACAGAAAGCTCCAGTCAACACTAGCACTTACCTGTGACATTCCACCTATTTTTATTGTTATATAAAACTGATACCAACATTTTAATACAAAGTTCAAACATAAAGTTACTCACCATTTAAATATAAACAGGTTAAACCAAAGAGAATGAGTTTAAATAGGTTGTTTTTGTTTTTTTTAATGAAGCCAACATGAATTTGAAGCCATTTGCAATAATGCTGAATTTCTTTAATAAGCATGTTATAATAAGAAATTTCAATTTCAATGAAATTTCTTTTTCCAAAAGACAACTGCACACCTAAAGGAAAGCAAACAAGAATTTACCATCTAAAAGAAGAATATACGTGGAATTTAGGGACATGGTTTTGTAGCAAACATGGCAGTGATGGGTTAATGGTTGAACTCAATAATTTAAAAGATCCTTTCCAACCTAAAAGATTCTCTGGTTTCATATCTTTGACAAGTAAGATACTCCAATGAGAGTATGTAGAGTATTAGACTCTATTTCTTCCAATTTCTGTGCTCTTGGAAATTTGTTAATATATCCTTCAGCTTTCATTCTCTCACAGTTTTCTCAAAGGTTATAAAATCACATTGACAGTAGTGTTTATTTTAATGGACACCCACACAGAACAGAACTGGTCTAAGCTCTCTGGGTATGTCTTATCAGTACATTCAAAACCACTGAAAAAAATGGCCCCTCTAAGGAAAAGGAAAAATTCTCATTCATTTAAGAGCCTCTATTCATCATGACAGTGAGAAAAATAACTACAATTATCAGCTTTCAAGACACACTCATTAAAAACAGGTAAACTGTATTTAGACAGATGGATTTATTTTAGGGTAACAGGCCAAGGATTCAAAATGCTACAAGATAAAGCTGATTTTTCATGTGGCAATTTTGGCTGCAGATCATCAGCACCTGGAAAGTTTTATATGGGGTTTGTTAGGTTTTTTTCTCCTAGCAAGAGGTCCTCTTGCAACTAATCTGGAATCTGGTTTAGGACAGAGTCTCTCTTATTTTTAATATATAACTATTTCATAGTTGTTGTCTTTTTTGGGTTTCTTTGTGGGGGAGGGGTGTTTCTTACAACCTTTTACCCAGTCAATTGCAGCAAACAGTGATCAATAGGTATAATGATTATTAGAACTGAAGTTGCTGCTACCAGGTCATATCTACTCCTATACAAAAATCCCATGAAAGTTTAGCGTGGGAGTATGCCAGATTTTTTGGTAAGGTAGATTCACTCCATTCCCATAGAAACAATGATTTTTGTTATAAATTAATTAGTTCAAGTCTGAGATGCACTGAGTGATTTTAGGACACATCACTGTGGTTCTCTGTGCTATCAGATCCATTGTGAAAAAGGCTGTGTGTAGGCAGATAAATCAAGGAAGAAGTAGAGCTTTTATTATAAATCTCATAAATGTCTACCATTTACCACTTCATTGACACATTGAAGGGAATATCTGCAAAAACTGAGTTTAATAATATTTCAGTATATGTTACTGGCTCATTTACACCCTGCCATGTTCAATACTGCAGTTTTAGAAGTTCAGGGTGTCAGAAACAGATAAACTCCACATTGAAGCTATATACCCTTGTTTATTGGCTTACAAACAAAAGCCTATTATTAAATCCAGAACTAGCATCATTGCCAAAAGTGAAAGTGAATAATCTGACACAAAGAAGACAATTCTGAAAGTTAGAGTTCCTATGGCAACACTGACTTGGACAACCTGCCACAAAAATGAATATTTTCTTTATTCCTTTATGGTTGGAGGTGCAGGTAGAGAGAACACTGCTGGAATAAACATGGTCAAACACCCACAGCCTATGTGATTAAATATGCTTCGATATCACACACAAGCCTGTGAAGCCCAGGTTTTTAAACATGTTCAGAAAGCTGTGAGAAGCACGCAGCTGAGAACTAATGCACAGATTCGGTGTCTTATCCTCTCATGGAGTATAAATCAGTTTATACTCACACACACACACCGTTCAGCTTAGTGCATATACTTACCATCCAATTCCTACGCTGTTTTAATTTCAATTTAAGAGACGCTTTTGCAATCAGATATAGAGCTTTCTCTGTTCTTTTAATCTCATTTACTTCATTTCTCAGGAGGATTTTTTCTTGGAAATCAGCACTGAGAAAGTATTTGAGAGGGGTTTACCTTCATGTAATTAATTACTTCCGGTATCTGAGGTGTCTTGCAGTGTAAACCAAGAATAAAGGCCTCTTTATCAGGTATTTTAATCAAAACCTTGCAGCACTGATGTATCTCCAGCAAGAAAACTGTCTCCATGATCCCAAAGTTCTGCTAAGGTTCTTAGAGAGAATTCAGTATGCACAGTGTAAGACAGGCGTGGAAATATTTAACAAGTGTGATAAAAAGCATCTGAATGCCAAATATTTTACAACTGTAATTTTGAGACACACAATGCAAGTCTTGTCAACTGTATACCTTTGCTTAAATCTTCCCTCAGGATTTTCTGTGTGCATGTCACCAAGACAGTTCCAGAATTATAATTTTAAAACATTTTACAGTCAAATAGTGTGGTCTTTGCCAAATATCTGAAAGCCTGTGGGATCTGAAAACCTGCTCATTTGCCAGCATGCTCTGTATCCCAAGATGGTCTAAATCTACAAAACTTGGGGAATACTTTGACCTTGAAATGTAAGATGGAACCTTACAGCCCATATTAGAAGATCTTGATATCAGGCCACAGATATGATACTAATTCACACAAGCTTTGCCCATTTTAACTGACCCGTTATGATGTACATCCAAATCTTCATATTATAACATCCCTTTTCCAAAGGCACCTTTGCTCCCAGAGCCAATATTCTGTGCTTAAACTGTTCAAACAGCAGGACCTTGTCTCCCAGTAGGATCTCATCTCTGCAGTATTTTATCACAATTCTTTGAGACTAGTGAGAAACTGTGTAATCTGACAGGAAAATAAGTTGTGAAACACCATACCTGGGATTGTTATACCTTCTCCAAAGGATTATTTCTGCAGGATTAAACTAAGGCTACTGAATTCCATCAGTACTGAAACTTGACTTCTTCTATCAGCTGAAGCCCTGGCTCTTTTCCCTGAAGTTTTCCCTCTCCTTCCCAGAAGTATCAGCTGATATCAGATTATAGCTCCAAGAGCACCACTGACTTGTCAGCAAATGAGCAATAGCCCAGCACTGTAGCTCCTGCCAGTGACTGCCAAGAAGAGGAACTTGGGTTTTCTTGTATATTAGTAAATCCTGAGACCCATGGGCAGCTGACCTTCAGTGTCTATGAAAATTGTCCTTGCATGAGTGGAAGATCTACATTTACCTCCATGGCATTTCTGGGTGTGAGAGAGTCAGTTTAAGAACAAGCTAATATTCCTCCACTGCTTGCCTGCAATGCCCCTTGTGGTCTCTTCTAGAGCAGATCTCATGGCATTTGCCAGGAGGGGGGAAAATATTGAAATTTTACAAATGGAATGCATTTGAGAATGTCCTCAGAACATATTATACCAACCTATTTTTTGCAGACAGGCAGAGATTCCTTTCTTGATAGGCCACAAACATCATCCTGACACAAGCAGACAGGATTTGTGGACAGTTGGAACTCAAGCAGTTTGAACTGCATCTAGAGACAGGTTTGGATGGAAAGGGCTTTAAAGTTGTTCTCAGAACCAACCTACACCAAAAGCACTGCTTCCAAAACATCACTTCAGGCAAGAAAAGTTAGTGATATACCTGTTTTAAATGCCTTTCTGGCCAGAAGAGTCTATTTTCCTTTCTCTAAAGGATTGCAATCTGCAAAGCAAAGTTTGTAGAGACAATTCTTAAAAACACCATGTGGTTTATGATTTAGCTTGAGAGAATCAACACATGAAATACAAAACAAGGAGGCAAAAAGCATGGCCTTCTTGGTGAGACAAGTGGTTTTAAGAAATGCAAAAAAACATTTTCAAAGCTTTTCATTGTCTGAAGTGTCTTTTAGACTGTTCAAATGGTAAAATCTCCTACCACTCCTTAAAGTGTTAGAGGTACTAAGCATTAGATATACAGATCACATAATATATACACATCTAGCTGCCTTACTCTTCTAACAGTGTCAGATCTTGAAACAACTTTTGCCTTTAATATGTTAATACTCTTCAGCAACACCAGCATGTATCTAAATCCTAGTTTCCTTCATATCTCTCCTCTCTTCCTGTGCTTTACTGGCTTCATGCGTTTTGGGAGGAGAAAGTAATACTAATAATCATCTCAAAGAAAATCTGCTATGGCCACTTCCAGCTCATGCAGAGGTGGTTTGAGGTACAATGTATGGCTTCAAAAGAAATCCTGTATTGTAGGACAAGACCTTTTAGAGAGACCTGTAAACCCAGCTTTGGAATTGCCCTGCAATGTCATTTAGCTTCTCAGTACCTCTCCAAGTCCTCGTGGAAATACAAGGATGATCAAAGGTACAGGATGCTATCAGCATGATGAGTGTATAATAGACCAGCTCTTTTCAGCCCGGAAAAAAAGATGAGCAAAGAAGTACATGACAGATGCCATCAGTGGCACATAAAAGATAAAAAGATAACAAGTCATTCATTGTCTCTTTCAATGGAATGAAATATAAAGAAGGCAGATCCAAAATAAGCCTGCATTTTCAAAGCAGAGAGTTAAAGGAGTACTCCTTGCCACAGGCAGTTGTGCATCAAACTTTTAGAAGTATTGGAAAGGCAATTGATAAAGTTGAAGATATTAATAAAATAAATAATTCACTGTGGGCTATTAAGTAAAGGCACTTCTGCTGGTTAGAGGGACTCTGAACAGAAATTTCGTCAAGCTGGGAGAAAACATTCAGAAAAGAATCATAGCTGAGTTCTCCCACTCCTATACTTTATTCCACTTACCAAATATGGTCATGTTGTGTGACAGAATACAAGGTTAGATGCACATTTCCTCTGATGCTGTATAGCTATTGCCTTGGTGCCACTGTGTGGAAAAGTACCCCACCCTGCCTGGAAAATATAACTATATGTTCATGTCAGGAATAAATTTTCCTGAATGCTCTCTAAACTCATTTGAAGTATGAAATATTACTAAAGCATGCTCATTGACAAAGAAGTACACACTTCTTTTCCCATTTTATCCTTGTATAGATTCCGTATGAAACAACCTGACCAGAGACTTTGTACAGTTAAAAGAAGACTGTCCAGGACCTGGAAATATAGTCTCTTAATCCAATGAAGAGATTATTTCAAAATCTTGTTGATAAATTTATCTTTTCTATTGTAATGACTTACAACTCCTAATCCCAGGGGATGGCAGAACCAACATTAACCTAATTCCGCCTTTAAACCAGACAGGTGTTTGTAATGTACCAGAGACCCCCAACAAAAAGATCCATCAGATATTATCATAACATTTAACAGGTTTGTTGTCACACACTACTGGTACCACTTCAGCAACTAAAACAGCAGACTGAGGGAATACACTTGGTCCTGTCACCGAGTCTTGCTTGAAGAAAGTTGCAAAGGAACTCCCAAAACAAGATTGAAGAAACTGAAAACTGAAAGCACAGAATGAAACGCTATCCCTACTTACCCCACCCAGTGTGTCACTATTTTCAAAAGAGATAGAATATGCTTGGAAATTCAATTAGAATTTGCTGACATTAAACCGAGTTACAGTTAACTGAGATCAAGTAAATCTTATTTCCTAGTGAAAAGAACCCAAGATCTTGTATTTCTCCTCTACTGAAATCTAGAACTTTTTAGATCTACCTCAGGACTGTCAAAATTATGTGAGGTGAAAAGTGCAGGACTTTACCAGTACTGATTGCTCCTTTTTGCGTGTTGTTTTTCCCCAGTTCTCTAAGAGGCTTTATCTAGAGTAAGTCAATATTGGATTAGATTACACATAAGTAATATCTTTTAAAAAATTATTATTAAATAATTTTTTTCTTCATATTTTCTGGCCCGGCAACTGTTTATGTTATTTGGTTTCCTTCAGGGCAAGTGGAATTCAAATAATGGAGAAGTTGCAGGCACAGTCACTGCATAGCAATATGGTTTTGCTTGTGAATGTAAGTTAAATGACTATCACCTCTGTAATACATAAACTCTGCTGGTAGAGCCATTGCTCAATGATGGAAGTGAATGTCTTTTAAGTGGTTAATCTTTAAAATAAGTTCTTCAGCATTCAAAATACATAACTGGTAAAATTGTACTCATCTTGTAAATAAAATTGGGTCACAAGTCATAATATCCCTTATGTCTTAAAAAGTCCTCTACTTATATGGTAGCTGTGCACAGACTAGATTAATCCTGCTTTAAAAAGGGTACCAGGACCCTGGAAACTTTAGCTCAAGGATTCTGTCATTACAGAATTCAGCAGTGCTGATGCCAACCTTAATATGTCTTACTGTTATGTGACAGTGTCAGAGAAAAATTTCCCCAAATGGCAAAAAAAACCATTCACGTATCTCCATTTTTCAGTGGAGGACGTTGTTCAAGTAGGTGTCCAGCTACAGAAAGTGCCAACAAATTATTTAACAAATTGCTGTGAATGTGCATCTGAGGAGTTCTCAATGTCACATACTCAGAATGTGAACCAGTAAGTGATAAGATTATTGGACCTAATAAAGAAACATTAGTTGAATTTCCATGAGCCAAACTGCACAGGAGGATAAATCATCATGAGGTACCCTTTGGCTCAAAGAACATCGTTAATTTATGAACTGTCCAGCTGTCAACTCAAAGTTAGCTCTTCAAGCTCCCACAAGTTGGATATTGGAAATGATAGACCTGCACTTTAAAAATGACTGTGTTAGCATGTGCATGACTTAAAGCACCTCAGAGAATTCGGATGAGAAGGAGGGAGTTTATTCTTCTCAATACCTTGTATTGTAAGAATAGAATTTAGGCCCAAATGGCTGCCTACAACTTTTCTCAGCATTACAGTAATGACAGAAACTACCAGAATCGAACTATCTGTGTTGCTATCATGAAGGCCAAAAGCTTCAGAATCCTTGGAATAATTTCTCATATCTCTATTCCCTCCTATCTCAAGTTTCCTACCATTTCTCCTCTTGCTCTTTTAATGAATCTTTATTTAATAGTTGAGGAGTGAGCAGACCCCCATTCAAAGTTTAAGTTTCTGCATAAAAATACAGAAAAAAGTCATATGACCAGTTCTGTGCTCCCTGACAAAACCCCAAAATAACAAATTTCAACCTAGTGTGTTGGACACAAACTCGAGGACAAAAACTCGATCTTTTCGTGTTCATACATTGTGCATGGATCAGTCTTATTTATTAGCAGACAGGTAGATTCTTGCATTACAGTTGAAATGACAATTCCCTTGGCATTCAAAGCAGATACTTATGGAATTAGCTGACAATAGAGCTCGTGTTTATATGCATGGGATGCATTTACACTTATAACTATGTCATGATCTACAACATCAGTTAATGTGAAAATTATGCATTTAGGTTTAACACTGTATAAATGCCAGACAGGCAGAATGGAAAAGTCCATTTAGCTTCTTAAGTACAGCCCCCAAAGGCAGTTTAGCATTTTTAGTTAACAACTACATTATTAATAACTTTTTGTGCTTTTGTTATAGAAATGTTTAGAAAAAGCCATTTGACACTTTGAATATGATGAACAATTCCACCTGCTCTCCACTCTGTTTCTATTGCAAAAGGCTGTGCTTTTATTGCAAAGCTATTTACAATCAAGATAACATCCTGTGTTATTATCTTTGCTACAAATAACAAGGATGTTCATATCACTACATTAAGCACCATTCTCTGACCCTGGAGAGTTGAAAGTCTTTCCAAGACAATGTGTTTTTCTTTGTACAGAAATTATAAGTATAGTACCACTTTGAAAGAAAGAAAAACATATTCCTCTGGAATAACTTGCCTCATCATAGCATCCTAAAAACCACACCAGTCAAGCAGTCATACTATTTCTATCCTGATCTTAAAACACAACTGGTTATAGGAGTTTATCTATAGGAGAATTTTCAGAGCACAGGGTTTAAATAATTCTTGTAACCAATTCTGTCAGATTCAGAAGCACAAATGAATGAGCCAAGATGGCACATTCCCACATTTGGCAGCTGCTAATAAACCTGTGGGATTTCCATTATTCAGGTGAGTATCTGCACAGATGACCATGATTGCAAATGCAGTTCCTCTCACTCATTAAAATCTGTGAGCAAAGGAAATAAAATATCGATGTCTAAACCAGTCTGTAAGCCAAAGTTTAAAATGGACATTGTGAGAATATTTCTGAAATAAAAATAAGCTACAGTAGAAGAGTCTGTTGCAGAATTAATAGTAAAGAGGAGTCTATTGGACATGAGTGAAGCTGCAACGTGAGTGAAAAGGGTTCTAGGAAGGAAAATAACCACGTAAGGAGCATTCTGGCTGATGCACCACAGACAAAAAGGAAGGGCCAGCAGAAGCTAATCTGCCATCTGTGCCAGTCTCAGCCATTATGCCAACTGGTCACCAGCAGAGTAAGACTGGTTTACATTAGTCTTAGCTTGGTTATGCTGAATGATTTTTCTATCAATGTGTCAAAATAATTTCATGTAGAAAGTCTTGGTATCTCACCACTATTCCCTCTGATGAGCACATCCTTTTAGGCTATGACAATAATCTATTGCTGCTATCACCACTAGTTTTTCTTCTACCATTTACAGAAGTAGAAGTGAGTTTGGGTTATTTAGGCAGAAATAGTGATTGTATAATCTATGTATTACATTTCTCAACTGGAGGGAAAAGTCCTGGGAACCCAGTCCTCTGCCAGTGTGATTTACCTAATGATCACTTCATGGAACATGGATGTTTATGAAAAAAACCTTTCTAGTAAAAAATGAAAAAAAAAAAATCTGAGCTTGTATCTTAACTTCTAGGTCACATGAATTTTAGCTCCAATACATGCAAATGAATATTTTTTTGCAATATTTCTTAAAAAAACTCTGCAATTCCCCGTTTGCATGCACACATGCATGGGCATCCTCAAAACAAATAAAACATATTCAGTTTCATTCATTTATGTATTTTATATAATCCCACAACTTTTATTTTCAGTTAATGGATAGCAAATCCACATCTTTTTGTCCTTATGCTAGAGCATAAATAAAGTTGTTCCTACTTAGAATTCCAATTCCTAAATAATTCCCTTCACAAATAACCTTGATTTCAAAGCAGTTAAATTCAACCTAGGGTTATAAAACATGCATTATTTATTTTACCTATGACTGCTAAATGTGATTTAATCTGGTTATAAAGGGGGAATTCAATTTTATTTAACTTTTCTTAACAAAGATCCCTGTGCTGCAGAATGTTTTACCTTGAAATTGTCACCCTTGCCTCTTAAAAAGAGCCCGGAGAGAGAAAAACCTCTCCTTAGACATAGCAGCAGTCATATATCATTTATTGTTGGGCTCTATAATCATATTTTCTAACCGTTATTAATTTGTAATTAAGAAGCAACGAGCAAAAACTATTGCAAGGTTTCATTTCTGCCCCAATTAACATTTTGGATTTTGCTTTGGGGTCTTCATTACAAGCAAGTTGTCAAACTAAATGATGTGGCAAGTTATCTATATTTAGCAACCTATAATTTTAGCTTGTGTTTTACTAGTTGAAAACATGAGCAACTGACATCACTGCAGACAACAGGAAAGAAGAATGAACTAATATAAAAATCCCCAACAGCATGCATTAATCTTCTGTGACTAAAACCCTCTGCCTGACCTTTCTTTGAAAAGAGAAAGATTTCCAAACTGATTAAACCTAGAGGCAAGGCTGTTTTGCATATATCTTGTAAAAAGCCCCAAGCTGCCCGAAACTTTAGTCTAAAATTTAGCTGTGATCGAATTCTTCCTAGATAGTCATGTACCAGCCTGGAATTCTTCCAATTTTATTCCTCAGAATCTGATAAACTTGGAGTCCAGTTTTCATAAATCAAAAGTGAGCTTACATTTACCTGGTTTCATCAGATGTTCTTAAATTGTTCTAGAAAACGGGGTTTTGTTTATACTACTGAGTTCAGTGGAGCTTTGCTGTTAGAAACAAGCCATGGTACTCATCTGCTCTGAGTGGACAATGTCACACCAGGAGTACATTCTAGCATTAATTCTAACATTAATTGGCAATTCATTAAGCTTAGCTTCACCATCAATTAAGTTTAATTTTACCCAGGTATCCTCCAATGTGTTCAGAGGCCCAACCACATATCTCATTGCTTTAGGCCTTATTCCTACAACTTCTGAAGTACAAAAGAGCTCACAAATATATGGTGGGTAAAATAGGTAGAAACAATCACAGCAACTTTGATGCCCAAGAAGCTCAAAAATCTGTGCAGAGGTCAAAAGCAACTGTTTAGATCTGGAGAAGTCAATTTTAGTCTGATTCATCTGAAGTCACTGCAAGCTCCACTCCTGCCTTCAACATAACAAGTACTGAATAAAGAGTACCTCTGTACTCAACATTTTTCCAAGCTGCTGAATGGCTTTACATGGTCAATGCAATTCCCATCATAATTTTCCCTCAGAACTAACTCAATCTGGAAGTTAGTTTGAAGCCTCATTTCTGAGAGCAGGGGCCATACTTTAGCCCAAGTATTACACTATTGTTATTTCCAACAAGAAGAAATCGTTCCATTTAAGATACTAACAAGAGTCAGAAATCTTCATTGGGTCAATAGCAGGACATAGCACTATTCAGTGGGACTCTGAACAGAAAAGTGTCTTCTTACTCTGAAGTGATTGATTAACATAAAAAAGGAATTAAAATTCATACAGGCTGGGATATTTTTGAGGTGGAATCTGGCTTCTTTGTCCAGCTGGAGACAGAATATATCCACCCTTGATAACAAGGAATATTACAAAAAGCGCTGCTAAACATAGGATTAACATTGAAACTGTTTTTTCCATTATTACTTGCAACTAGCGTAAGTTGACAGACACATGGGAGATATCCAGTGTTTTTCCAAATACTAGTTTTAATACTTTGTAATAAAATTGTTTATGTGAGATGTTGGCGTAATTGCTTACAGATACAAATTAAGACATTATTTCCTAAGCTGTGCAGAGCTGAAATCCTATGGCATAAAAGTAGGAGTAAATAAATACTGCAATATATTTTGTAGAACATTTTAATGCACCATGTATCCCATAAATCAGAACAAATGCACTACTTCCCTTGCTTTCTGGATTTACTCCTACAGAAGATAGGGTTACCTAAACTGCAATCCTGTCCTGAACTTAATCCTTTGTATTTTATCTCCATGGGTGTCTCACCAAGTGTATGAAATAAGGCATTGAGTCTTATTGAAGTTGATAGGGGGGAAAAAGCTTAAAAGCTAGAACTGGATAAAGCTAAATCAAGCCAATGAGCACCAGAAAATCTGCTTGAAGTCAAAGTGCCTTTGCCAACCTTTATGACAACTTAATATTCCAAATATTCAAAGTTGGATCCTTAGAAATATGTAGAAAACGTCTCCTGTCCATAGTCAGACTTCTCAGAGGAAAGTTGTTTGTTTTTTATACAGGTAATGTTTAACTCTCTTGATCTACCTAGCTGCAAGGACCTGAACATCTCTTCATAGCAGTTTTGTGAGACTTCCACAAGTATAATGCTGTATTATTACCAGGTGGCTGTTCCCACAATGTTCCCATTGCCCCTGAAGAGCCCTTTTCAAAAAACAAGTCTGGCTTCTGAGTGGTTGGGAATTTCTACTTAACTGACATTTTGCAAAGCAACATACAATTCTGAATAAATCAAGCCAGAATTATTGTTTGACCTTGAATCAAAGTGCCCTAACAGAGCTTCTGTCCACATGCTGAAACTCTTTTTTTCCTCAGACTGTCAGAATAGAGTTTCCTTCTCTTTTGAGCCAGTAATGGTGCTGGGCAGTAACTCTAAGTGGCAATTCTATGCACTCAGTACTCAGTCTCTCTAGGAAGCCTCTTTTAAGCTCGAGAATGAGCTGATCATTCAATATTTCTGCCATAAAGATACTTCCAGACTCTTTCTGTGTAGATACAGTGAGCAAAAGAACAGTGCTGAAGGTCTCATCACAGGTAAAAAACTACTAACAATGGAGCAATATCCCATATCAACCACCATAGCTAAGCTCTACATACCTTATGTTTCCAGCTTTTGGATCATCAACTTGGCTGCTCACATACCTCAAGATAATGAGAAATAAATTGTATCCTGATTATCCAAGTGCTGTTACTCAGGAGCAGCATATTTATATGAACTTCTCATAAAACATGAAGTAAGGAAGCTGCTTCAAAAGACCTAATGCCAATTTAAAAGAACAAAAATATTGAAATATCTATTTTCTGCTACTTAACAAAGCAAAAAGGAACTAAAGCAGCTATAGTTTGCCTACCCCTTGTTGTAGCCATGTACTAGAACAGCAAGGAGATGCAGAGCTTGAGTTCCAACTTCCACTCAAAGAATTGGCAACCAAGCTGGCTGGAAAATAGGGCTTTTTCATTTATGTGGTTATGATTATGCCCAAATCAGGCTAAGCAAATAAAATAATTACTCTGAACAAAAAAAAAAAAAATCCTTTTTTTCCGGAAATATTAATATCACCTTTCAGCATATTTGTGCTCCAGTTTAGTACCCCAGACCAGGTCTCGGAAGTGATCTGGATATCCTAACCACACAGCCCATCAGCTGGTGATTCACAATTGGCAAATGTTACTAAGAGTGATGAAAGCTTTATTTAAAATTTTAGAGGGGGTATTGACATTGATCTTGGAGTTAGGCTAGGAAAAAAACCAGTCAAATAAGATTAATCACTATATCTTAACTAACTTACTGATGTTGGCAAATACGTTTCTGTAGCATAACATGATGATGAACTTCCTTTACTGTGATACCTCTCCTGGTTGTATCTCCAAATATCATTTTACAGAGAAAATCATGACATACCACACATTCAACAATGTCCCATGCAATTTTATATTTCTTATTTTGGTTGCCCAAACTAACAATTCAAATAAGTTATTTATGATAATAAGCTTCATCTAAATTAGGTTTTTGTAGTTATTTGATGTTTCCTAATAAATGCAGTAAGCCAGGACAAAAAAAGATTAATCAAATATATTATCTTATACAGGTTATTTTAGTCATATAATAAAAAAAAATTAACAAATGACCATGAATTAATCATTAGATGCACTTTTCCTTTTGATTACGCATCTGCTATCCAGCTTGATAAGACAAGAATCATCAGATACAAAGGCGTTAGGACAAAAATAATTATAATTAATTTTAACATAGCCAGAAGCCAACCCTTCATTACAGTACTGAAGAAATTTCAAGTTAATGAGAAGGCACATCTTCTAAACAGACAGTTTCATAGCTTTAGAAAATAAGAATTGCTTTTCCTTCTAGGCAAACAAACAACAATGACAAAGTAATTTTCCAAGTTCTGAGGTCCTGCCAGGACATGCCTACAGCTTCTATATCTGAATTACCAGATCACTTTTCTTGCTTTAGATTCGGATTTCAGATTTATTTCACTTGTAGGCACCACATTAAGAATCTTGTTATTCCAAATGGTAGTTGCCACTTCAGTTTGCAGTTTTGGTCTTATTTGGATATTACTTAGAAGACATCTGCAAACTAGGAGTAAACATACTGTGCTGTGGATTATTACTATATGCCTCTGCTTGGTTTTTTGACAGTATAATTTATGAAAGCATAATGTTTAATATGAATTCTTGTTCTCATTTCCACTATTCCCACATCCAGCTCCAATGCATTTTTACCCTAACTGCATATGAAATTATCTGCACAACTTGGTTGTGATTTTTCTTTTTGGTGCGTTTTTCTTTTGTTGTTGTTCCTGCTCTGTTGGTTTTGGGGGGTTGTTTTTTCCTTAGATTATAGACACAAAGGATGCTATGGAAAAACATACCAAAAAATTGATCAAGTCAAGGTAAATGACATCCAAAAAACAACCCCAAAAAGCTTACCCACAGTTTATCCTTAAATCCACATTTCCCATTGGCAGTCACCTTCCTTTTGCTCATGTACCTGATTTTGACTTTCAAGAACGCTTTTCCAAGGAATTGAATTTTAAGAGATTTATATCCTTTTGTGTTCTTTTCTGACACTTCAGTCTTTAACAAGGTGAGCACAACAACTGCCATTTTCAGCCATTAAAACCCTCCTTATCTCCATCTGCTGGTTCCAAACCTTATTAAATACTGGGAAACATTCACAGCCCTGAGAGATTTAAGTTTTATACAGGAGTATCTTTCCCATTAAAAGAAATCCCTCAGAGTTGCTGTCCCTCCACCCAGCTGGTCTGCAGATAGACTGGATAACACTAAGCTTAAAATTTCTTATTTGTACAATCACAGAATGGTTTGGGTTGGAAATGACCTTAAAGGTAATTTCCTTCCAACCCCCTCCCCTGGGTAGGGACACTTTCCACTAGACCAGGGTGCTCAGAGCACCATCCAACCTTGTGAAGGCCATTGGCTGGCCCCATGACCTTGCAGAATCGTCCTCTGACCACGAACTGATCATCATATACCCTGAGATGTGAGGAGGAACTAGAAAGCAGAAGCAAGCCAAGAGAAGCAGGGAGGTCAACTGTTGGATAACTGCTGTGGACAGGATGTGAACGTTAAGATGGGATGTTAGAACTGTCAACTGTGCAAGATGCTGAAACTAATTGATGAGTTATTGCTATGCCATTTTTGGAAATAACACTATGATATTTTTAGAACAGTATTTATATCAAATCAGTATAAGTGTAGTTGATGTTACAATAAAGCCATACAAAGACAATGACTTCCTTGCATGAAAACTTGTTGTGGCATTCTTTGTCTGCCTCGATAGTAGCTAGCATGCCACAAGTGGTGACCCCGACAGCTGACGGCCTTCACACAGCCTGGCCTTGGACACTTCCAGGGATTCACTGCTGGTCAATAATGCAGCCTTTTCTGGCCTACACCATCCTCATAAAAAAATTGTGGAATGATAAAGAGCAGCTGGACCTCAGTAAGTTGCTCTTTCTAAAGACACACAGAACTCAAGATATGAGACCACACTGCCATTTCTAGACAGGGAATACCTCTGCTGTTACTACTCGCAAAAATAGCTAATTATTCTCTGGCAAAATTCAAAGGACTAAATAAGGTGAGACTGTCCTAGTTAATTTTTCTTATCTTTTTTCATAGCCCCGATAAACAGAATTCAGTGCAGCAGGAAATATCACATAGGTATCTATTAAGGTTGCACATGTGAAAGAGATTAGATTTAGATAAATGAAGATTAGAGCAGATTTTACAAACATAGATCTACTTTATAATTTGTAAAAAGGTGCAGATTATACATATCCAGACAACACAGAAATATCTCAGTATTAGGAATAATAAATTCAATAATTAAAAAAGAAATTCCATACCATAACAAATTACAGCTTCCTGAATAACTACTATTGGAACTAAGGAAAAAGAGGGGAAAAAGTAAATCTCATAAACTTCAAGAAGTAAGAGATTTAGGCAGTTAGATTTTGGTACCCGACTTCTTTAACCTTTTTCTACTAATAGAACAAGAACTTCTAATGAAATACAGACTTTAGGAAAAAAAAAAATACCTACAGAAATACTCAAGCACTTCTACATTTTACCTCTTTTCTTCTCCCCTCTGCTAGTATCCCACAGTACTCAAAAATGCTTTACTGAGCTGCTCTGTATTATATAGGGACATCGACTTCTCCCACTTCCAGCAGGCTCTACTTGCTAATTAGCCCTTAATTAAAATGAGTTGCAGCTGGTTTGAGACACTCCCCTCTCCCCAACCTCAGTGCCCGGTTTCTAATTTCAGAACTAATAAAAATTCCCACAAGCCAATCTAGTCTGGGTGCTTTTCTTGAAAGAGTGTATTCAGCATTTCTTTAGCGCTCTTTCCTCTTCCTCTCCTCTGTTTGTCTTGTAAGTACATAATTTTAAGAATAGATTTTGCTTCTTGTTTTGTTTTCTTTTCCTTTTTTTCCCCCCCTAGTGTTACTCTGCTGTTTAGGAAGTTTTGTTGAAGAGAATTATATATTTTTTTCTTTTTCCTAGATTTGAAACTTCTTTCAGTTATTGATTCGATGAGGCTTTAGGTTTGAATAGACTGAAAGCCTGACAATAAAAGCTTGCTGAGGGCCAGTGCAGATGTCTTACAAGCTTCCCAGATACTGCTGCCAACACATTTTAACTCAGGCTTTATGATGTCTGTTATTCCTGCCTTTCCACTCAATTGAATTAAATTCCACTTGGATTTTGTGATGAGGACTAACATCCACAAAGGATGAAACCAAAGCTCGCAAACTCAATTTGACCTTCCCTGGATTTGCATATGTCTGCAAGGATGAAAAGGCTGGGCAGCCTCTTCTCTGTATGACTTTGTGTCACCGTATTCCTGACTAAATATCACTGAACAAACCTCATTTCAGCTTCCTTGTTATGTTCCTGATTCACCCTTCTGAAAGTTAATCTGATATAAACCAAGAGACAGATTAGGCTCTCCAGGCAATTCTCTGAAATGGTTACTGTACCAGACAAACAGAGCTGTGAGCAGAGTTTTAAAGAAAAAAAAAAAAAAATCTGGAAGGAAAAGTGGGGGGGAAAAAGTAGTATATGGTTACATTCGCTGAGTTCTGAGGGAGTAACTTGAAGTCATGGCTTGTTTATCCTCTTAAAAAAATATATATATTTTCCACTTAAATGTAACCAATAACAGCATTCAGTCCACTGAGCATGAGAGGCAAAAGAGGAAGAGGAAAATAATGGCTCCATTTTCTTATTCTCCCCG
Organism: Corvus kubaryi; assembly: GCF_017639235.1. Lineage (NCBI taxonomy): Eukaryota > Metazoa > Chordata > Aves > Passeriformes > Corvidae > Corvus > Corvus kubaryi. The sequence goes on from NW_024582073.1 coordinate 27,683,350, forward strand.
GAGGAGAAGATCTTAAGTGGCAAATAATATTTAAAGATCTATTGGCAACAGGACTGTAACCACTCCACCTTTGGCCATCTCTCTATATCGAGTATGAAAACTGCAGTTCACCTTTCCGCTATGTCAGAAGCAGAATTTCAGTTCTTGGAGCATGTGGATCCAGATTATAGTTTTATTCATTTATTAGATTTATTTTCTGTCTTGCAACCATGCGCATGTTTCTCTCCCCATCAAAAGTCAGAGGTTTGGGATTGGTTTCCTCCCTGCCCTTCACATGTGAACTGAAACTCAAATTATTAAATAGACTATTTTTGAAAAAAAAAAAAAAAAAAAAAATTTGGTGTCAAATTCATTTGTTCAAATTAATTTTTAGGATAAAAATGTCATTGTATCATTTCTGGCATTAAAAAAAGAAGAAAACTTCCTTCTGAAAATATGACTGCAACAAAAAAAAATCCATCTTTATTAAGCCCTGATAAACACTTGCTTCCCTGTGTGTTTCCATCTATGAATCTCCTATGAGTTCAAAAATTCAGAATAAAAATCCTAAATAATAAAGCTTATTTTAAAATATGTTTGTAAAAAGAACATAACTTTGAAAAACTGCAGCTTGACCCATGCCTTCAGATCAGGTTTCATTTATAGGGAATGTTTCATGAGGCAGCACTGAATGTTTCTTTATTTCCAATTAGCTTTCTAAGTAAATGCAATGCATTTTAGCATTTTTTTGTGCAGTAAACATTTTTTCTCTGCTTTTAATGTTCAAAATGCCAGGTTTTACCCCTACTGATGATCATCAGCTGTGGTGACTTACTGCTGTAATCTCCATACCTCATGAGATTTTACTTTGAGTCTAAAGCAAAGTTACTTAAAGTTGCATCTAGAGGCAGTTTGGTGTTTCCAGGGGTAGTTCTAATGCAATTTCCCCCATCAGAATATCTTCAAAGATTGTTTCCATTTAAAGTATCCTCACAAATGGAAATCCCAGATCTTCCTGTGATGGGGCATGCTCCAGATGTGTCCAGCCCTATGAAGTTGTGTGCTGACTTTTCTCTATAATACCTTTATCTTCTTTTACACAAGTGATACTTGTGGTAAATTAACTGAGATATTTTAATGATATCCTCTACAGATACTCATGTGAGATGCTGTTGAACCCTGGTGTGCAGTTGGCAATGCACAATCAAAGGCTGGCTGCACTCCCTGCTTCACGTCCAAATATCCATCGGTCTGAGGAGTGTGGTCTGCTGCTTTTCCTTCCCAGAGGCTTCTTTACAAACGAATTCCACTGAATGACAGATCCTGCCTGGCTGCAGGGAAAAGTCTTACTGAAAATTCAGCAGCCCTCATCAAGCAAAGACAGTGCTTTATCCTTCCAGAAGACTTTTTCCAGAAGTTAACTCTAAACTTTACGATGTTAAGGATAAATCTTCCACAGAAAGTTGACAGGTTTTTGACATGTTCTGTCCGTCTGAAGGAAATGATAGAAGTAAAAAGACACATGAATTGAGCTTTTTATTGGAAACATAGAAGAATAACTTTGAATAGAAGAACTTTGTGTTTTTGAGAAAAAGCAGAATGTGTAAGAAATGTCTCATTCAGTAGGTGATTAAAATTCCTATTGTAAGGGAATGAAGAAAGATGTTACAATCAATGTTAGGACTTGCAGTGAATATACAGCTGAGATAAAAATGCATAGTGGGAAATAATATTTTTCCTTTTTTTTTTCCCCCCAGCACTCTGCTTTTCAGGCAGCGATCTAGAGAACACAAGAAGATGGAAGACTGCCCTGCAGCTCCAGTAAGTTTAGTCTCATGTTACTTTCCTGTATGTCCTTGAAGGTAAAAGGCAGTGAGCAATCAGTTCAGAAAATTACTAGATTCACTTTGTGTGGCCAGAGGGGGATACTCCTTTAAAAGACAGTGAGAAATAGAAAGTGTAATGAGATCCTATGCTCCTATTTTAGCCATACATGTGATGATAAAATATTAGTATAGTGTGACGGAAATACAGAAAAAAAATCACTGTAAATATCAATGCAAAAAGTAGCTTGGGTGAGCTGATTTATGTCCAAGGGCAGTCATCATAAAATCCATGAAAGGAGTCATTCTAAAATCCATGGAAAATAAGTCAGAGGAAAACACTAATTTCTTTATGTCCAGGCAGCACAGTTATTAATTTTTGTCTTACTTGCACTTTGCATACCTTCTGAAAAATTTTCATGCATTTTAAAAAAAATGGGATTTAGAAGTGAGTTAAAAGAATAATATTCTGTCTACAGGAAGGTGGCATATTTCAATATATTAAAAAGTTCTGAATAGCTTTTCGATGAAAAACAGGATGTGTTTTGGCCTTGTTTATATTATAAAGTTACTTATTAAGCAGTAAAAAAAAAAAAAATCGGAGAGAAACTTCTTGACATGTTGGACTGAAGTACCAATTCATTTCTGAAGAGTGTTGACATCATGCAGTAATGTGGTATCACAGGAAAGGCAACATGAGGTTTGAGGTTCAAATGCTTACAGGTTTGTTCTCACCTCAGATTTGAGGATCAAAATGCATTTTACACATTAGATCTGAAGATGTGATTCATCACATTTTCCTTAGAGGACAGGTGCAGCACATTTGTCCTGGGTTGCAGTGTATTCTATTACCATCCTCAGGAGCCGTTGAAATCAGGTGGGGCAGTGTTTCCTTGCCTCCTCCCCCCAGACTATCTTTCTGTTAATTGCCCATCATTGTCCTGCCACCTGACTCAGAGATAACTCCCTCCGGACTATTCTCCTGTTAATGAGC
>NW_024582073.1:27686155-27842267 GCF_017639235.1 Corvus kubaryi
TTATTCTGACTTAGTGCCTCCCACTGGTTTGTTTTCAAACTAGTACAACATTATGGAAAATACAGTTTGTTTTTCCAGTCATGTGAAAATGTGTCACTCTTTAATTGACTCAGAATTAAGTTTAATTGGCTCGGGGTAAAGTTTCAAGTGAGTTAAAAATGCTACTGTTTTAATATGGTTTCAAAACAATATAAAATAAAGGTATAATATTCCATTTTCCAAAGACAATATGGTGTAATCCTAAGGAAAGAGAATGGGCATGGCTGAACAATCTTTCCTACAGTTATGAGTGGGCTTATCTGGGGGGGTTTCTTTGCTTTTTCTTTATCCAAGCTTTTCTTCTTTACCTACTTTCAGTCCAAAATTATTCTGCCAGAAACATCTTTCTAAAATGTCTATTTCTCCATTCAAACCAAGGTTGATATGCAATACAGCATTTGAATAAATCTTAGAAAAATTGTTCATTCTCCTGGACTCTGATAACTGTGTTCACTCCTTGTGTGTTCCTCAATGGTTGGTCAGTCTGCAACAAATTCCCAGTTTAAAAACTGAAAAATTGGAAGGTTTCCTTTTCTTAAAGATTATATTAGGCAAGCCTCTTCAGTAATTTTTAGGCACTCAGATGCACTCAACTACTCATTTGGAGCCTGCTGTATTTCCAGGTAAAGCACTTGTGCACTTAACTACAGAGTTTAGATGGAAATCACCTGCCATTTGATATAGAAAAGATACTAAATGAGAAAATAATCTCTGATGATTGCTGAGTCAGGTCACTAGGGAAAAATGTTGATTTCCCACTTAAAAAGATCAGAGGCAATATGATCAAGGTCAGGGTGATAACACTTAAAACTGTTTTTCCCTGTAATGGATGTAAAGAACACAGGGAAAGATGGGAGGCACAGGTGAAGATGGTTGAAGTGCTGGCATTTAACAAATGGATGTCAGGCAGAAAACTGGCATCTGTTTTCAAGCCCATCGTTATAACAAAAATGTTTAGATGCACCTAGAAAAAAAAGAATTTCAAGAAGATTTGGATTGATGAATCCCCTTTCATACCTCTTAACAGGATAATCAGACTAAGAAAACAGTTAATCCCTAGAAAACAGTTAATCCCTAGGCATACAGCACATCTGGAATGATCACAGCTATACCAGAAGCCAGATGTTGAAATAATCCTATTTAGATTGAGAAAACAAGAAAAACAAAAGTGGAAGAAAAGCACACACAGTCATAATGGATGGAACAGTCAACTTAAAATACCACAAGCCTTTTTACTTTCTGTTTTTATGAAGGCTAAAGCATTGGTTATTCTAGAAATGTTTTAATTGCTGAAGCATTATGGAGGGGAAAAAAAAAAAAAAAAAGGTTGTTTGAACAGCTGGCTGCCAAAGCCGTGGCTTGGAAAGCAGGTGCAGACTTGGCTTCACAAACAACCAGAAGTTCTCCCTGTGATTAACCCATATCCATTGCAATTTTATTGTGGTAAGAAGGAAAAAAAAATGTAATATGAGGGATTCCATAACGAAGGGAACAGGTTCTAGTGAAACCATCAGGTATTGGAGGAGGGAAGATTCCTTCTTCTTTTAGGAACTCTGCAAGTGTGACTCCAGCAAGTAATCTCATCTCTCAAATTCACTTCTTTATCTCTTGTGATGTTTTGTTTCCCTTCTAATAAATATTTCAAAGCTCAGATTTGCGAAATATTTTTTCCATCAGCTTTAATTCTTAAATCAAGTCAGGTAAATGAGTAAAGGAGAAAAGATGAACTTCATAGAGAATAATCTTCACAGAAATTGTACACGGACTTTTTCTGTGTGGTTTTAATAAATACCTGAGTATTTACACTTTTTTCTCCTTGAATTATGTATGCATCAGCTGCATAGTCTATAAGCATAAAGAAAACTTACTTCCTGGGATATTTATGATACATCTGAAATATTAATAGTGACAGTAACTTAATTCAAATGAAAAATAAACATACCTACAGTATGCTCTTTTTTTTTTTTATGATTCTGAACTGATTCAATTGCGATGTTGCAGTTATTGAGAAAAACATGACCCTTACAGTGTATTTGCTATACAGGATTTCTACATACTTACTTTAAACTATATTTAAAATAATGACAATATTTTCATGTGCCACAGAAAGAATGAGTCGTTGCAAAGCTCAACTGTACTTGAACGAAATTATGTCCTTATGTTTGGTGTTACTTGATAACCTTGTTGGAATTACCAGATAAAGAAGTAATAAATCTATTGAGTTTGGTAAGCATCACTGGCACCAAAAAAAAAAAAAACCAACAAAATTAGAAAGAAAAAATATATGTGTATGTGTGTGGAAGTAAAAATTATATGTCTATTCCAGGGATGTCCTATCCCTGGAAGTGTTCAGGTGTTCAAAGCCAGGCTGGAAGGGGCTTTGAGCTATCTGCTCTAATGAAAAGTGTCCCTGCCTGTGGCAGGGAGTAGGAATTCGATGGTCTTTAAGGTCCCTTCCAAAACGTTCTTTGATTCTGTTAGATAATTTTGAAGTGGATGTTGCAAATATTCAGTGCTCTTTCTAATATAGTATAAATGTGTTAAAAATTATATAGAATATCCTATACATTATTAAAAATGTATTATACATTTTCAACATAACTTGAAATTGAAGTAGTAAAAATGCTTCAGGTTTGCAGCAGGGAGTAAAAATCACTCTTGGTCTTTAGACATCTTTAGTCATTACACAGGAAAGCAAAGTATATCCCCATCTTTTTATGGAGGATGTATGTATTGTGTAACAAATAGGAGATATTTAGTTCAAATTGTAGGAAAAATTACATAGAAACAAGTAGGAAATGACCAGGAAGTTCCCATAAAAGTTTAAATGGATTAGAAAAAGATTTTGCAAATTCATGTAAAAGTGGTCCATCCTTTTGAGTGTTAAACACAATCAGATGCATAAACTGGCATTCAGAGAGTCCATAAACTGCTGATTGCAAAGAGAATGTCCCCAGAGAAGAATGTGCCTGCATAATGACTATTTCTTTTTTAATCCAGCTATCCTGTTGTCAGGCAGGATGCTGGAATAGGAGAAAGCTGTAGCCTGTCTCAGTATGGCAATTCTTTGCTTGTTCTTGGGAAAGAAGAAGATTTAAGTACCTCAGCACTTAATTATGTTTGTAAATGTGTCCCAGAGTTAAAGTTGAGCATACAATTAATTTATTTGCTGATTTGGTGGGTTTGGATTTCATTCTGTAAATTATTTATTGCAGAACTCTAAGAGGTTCCAGTGATCCCAGTACAGACAGTTCACAGGAGCGTACCCTTATTTTGCCCTGTTCCACCACTTCTGGCAGGTGAACTTTCAGATCTTTGAATTAAGAAATGGCTGCTTAAAGCTTTGAAGTTAAGCGTGAAGAGCAGTAAGATCACATCCAATTAAAAAATAATTCCCCAACAATGTTAACTTATAGGTCACTCATCTTTTTAAGAAGCCATAAATAATTTATTCATTACTAATTAGCTGCATCTACTTTACCATCATATCTCCTATTTAATGGGCAACATGAGAGCAGTATGCTAATTTAAAACTATATAACTTGTAAAAAAGGAGTCGACTAAAGGGATTCTCTTCAGGAGGGTCTAATAGAATTCAGGACAGGATTACCTCAGAAACAAATTGAACTTTCTGTTCTGTGGGTATTTTTGAGAGTTCAAACTTCTTCTGTCTGAAACTGAAACAAATAGCATGAATCTGTTTATTTGTAAGGAAGGCAGAGGCACATCAGTTTGAATCAGTCAGTCTGTATATCCTGATTGCTTATATTTCATGCTTATATTTCAAGTCTACTCTGCAATGTGCTGTCAGGAGATTGGATTAGGAAGAACCATTATTGTAGCAATTCTCAGGATGCTGGAAGTGAAAATTAGATTTATTTTCTTTTCTGAAAAGTTTCGAAGGGTGAAAGAGACTCCCTGTGGTCCCATGATGTGACTCCTGTTGGCCCAGGGACATGAGCAGTGGAGAAGGACTTTTAGCTCCTCTCCTAAGCACATATGCAAAGCAGAAGCTCCCTTATTTTCCATATAAAAAGACAGCTCCAGGGGTGTATAAAAAACTTAAACCTAGCTAAGTTAAGGAAAGGATTCATCTCACACAGTCTTAGCAATTGGATTTGGTCAGATGCATTGATATAGCAGGGATGTGGGCAGAGAGCTCATAGAGGGACCTCTGCAACGCAGGTTCTAAAACCAGTCAAGATGATTCCTGCCACAAAATTTTGAGCTATTAGCCAAAAATAAGTTTTCTGTACCTCTCACTCCTTCAGAACAGCAGATATGACTGGAACCTTTTATCTAATTTCTCAAGACTTCTTACAAACTTTGTACTTATTTACAAAATTAGGACCACAATTTCTAGACACTGGGAACGTAGGGATTTTTTAATCTATATATATAGATATGCTCTTAAAAACAAAAAAATTACACACCTTATCAGTTAAAACAGTTGACCATCTCACCCAGCCTTAGATTTCTAAAAGAAAGCTCTTAATTTAAGGTGAACTATTTTCTACAGTCAGCAGTAAAAGAGGGACAACTCCAGAACCCAAACCAGTTTGTTTGGAAATCTAATTTAGTATTCCCACTGGAGAAAATCACCTTTCTGAAGACATCAAGCTTTGTACAAAACACCTGTGTTATGGACCAGGAGAGTGAGCTGTTAATGTGAGAGTCATTCTGCCCCATAAGTCAGAATGCAGGAGTGGGAAATGAGGGAGAGCGCAAAGGTATTAAAAGATCATGGAGCACCACCTTGGCTTGTTTAATGGTTACTTTAAATGTTCACGGCTATTTAAATTGGATTAGCTTCAATTCTCAAGTGGTCTGCCTGAATAAACAATCCTCTCATCTCTAATGAAAGGATAAGTCTAGAGAATTTAGAGTGCCAGGGGTAAGCCTAGAAGAGGGGAAGAATAGTCTAGCAGTCTTTAGGAGGTCTTTATTTTTATTATTTTACATTGACTGTCTTTCTCTTGCTCAAACAAAACATTTCACACCCAAAGCATATGAACACGATGTGTATCTTTGCAGCACGGGCACTCAGGGTTGGACTTGCCAGAGATTAGATGGAAATCTCCTGAGTTTGAGATCCCATTTATCTTCCAGTCTCCAGACACTGGACTCCTTTTCAGTTCATGATTAATTAATTGACTGTGAAGCTCTTAGCACAGCTTTCCTTTAAACATATCTTGGTTCTAGCACACCTCCAGAGGTTTTGGCTGCACAGGCAGCTGTGCTGTCTCTGAGCCCCTCTGCAGCATTCACTGATGTCAAAGGGAGCTGCAAGTCTGCAACCAGGAAAGAAAACACCATGATGTGGCATTTTTAAAGGTTTGTCTTTGAGTAGGTTTTAAAAGTTGCTTTTAAAATATTTTTTCTCTAGCCTTTCTCTGCAATCTAGAAATTGCAGTATTATCAGGACCAATAAAACAGTATATAATTCTGAATGTTCTGAATGAATTTTCATTACAATCAGATCTATTTCCAGCAGTGCTCAGTTTGTGTATTTCTGGCTTGAAATACTAAATATCAGTATTAAAAAAATAAAAGCAGGACCCTGATGATTTTAAAATAACTTTGATACCACACAACTCTTCCAGGCTATTAACTCTCTGGGAATGCAGCTTTTCAGATAAATCTGTTCTGATCTGTGGCCCATGTTGTATTTATCCCAGTTCCTTAGAGACAGTTCTACAGTTTTATCATTAGGTACTGCCTGCTTAATAATTTCATATAAATTTAAAAAAAAATTAAAAAAGAAAGCACACCTTTTTATTTATTTTTTTAATACAAAAAGGCTCATTAAATTATGAAACCATTTTAGAGTCCCACTGTTGCTGGAAGAAAATAGAAGTACAAAGTCAGCATGCAGTGGCACAAATGCCAATTCTGAAAAGAAATATTCATTTATTTGTGTTGTCAAGATAAGAGGCATTTTCTACAAATTCACAATAATACATGCACGTCTGGGTTCTACCACTATGGGACAGAGCTAAGATTGCTTTAAAGCTTTAAAACTAATTTATTTATTTGAAATCATAGATGTTCAACCTTTTCAAATTTGAACTTCCCTAATTTATTTTTTTTAAGTTGTGACTCATCATGTAATGGAATTTAGGTGTTACACAGTAGACTTCTTTTTGTTTCCTGCTTCTTGTGGGGTCATTCAGAGCAATCCACCAATTTTTAAAGTTGATAAGGAGTTAGGCTAATAGATAACTGGATTTCATTGTCTTTAACCTTAACTCTGAGTTTCTTTTTATCTCTTTCCTGGTTCACCTTATCTGTAAAGAAAATCTTGTGTGAAATTATCTTTAGAAGAACAATTTTGTTCAATGTCTCCTGAAGATATTTTCATTTATGAAAAATAATGTGGGTAGAAATGCCTATCAATCCTAAAAGGACATTTCCCAGTCATAGCTTATGCTCCAGATGTCAGCAAGTTGAAGGCTTCCATTTACAGCACAGGCAATAAAAATGCCATTAGAAGTATAGAATTAACTTCATAATTTGAATGGAGAATTAATTACTTGAAAAGTTAGAAAAAGGAATAAGTTTTTTAAAAGATGCCTGAAAAAAATATCTGGAAACTTATAAAATACTATAATTCTACAAAATTTGTCATTTTATTCCATTATTGTAAAATACTAAAAATAAAGAAATTATGTCTACTTTCATCTCGTGGTGGTGGTGGATAAAGGTTCCAAGTAAATAAATCCTTAACAATAATAATGTGAGAGTAGCAATGAAAACACAAAGCCTTGTCCTGATTTTAAAGAAAAGCAAAAGCACAGAGCTAACATATTGACACCACTTAAAAATTTAATAATTGTTTCACACGCTTAAAAAAAACCCCACATCCAAATGTTTCATCAAAATATAAAAGCAGTGCAGTATAGGTATGGTTGGGTTTTTAAACTTTCTTGGAGTGCTCTTCCTTTCTTTTCCTCAAATAAATATATTTTCAGAGAATTCAACAATATCTCATGTGTTTTGATTTCACTGGAACTGGGTAATACTGACCTTTTTGTGGGCAATTTCGAAGAAAAGCCATCCATACCTCAATGATATTGATAAGGACATGACACTGGAGAAGTGACTTGTCCCCCAGTCCCACCCCAAGGCAGTGTCTGGGACAGAGCAGGGAATCTTTGAAATCTCATCTGGTGCCAGTGACTTGGATTTCTTCAGCACAAACTTTCTCACTTCTATGAACTCTTCACGGCTGCTCTAGTTGTTCATTTGTGTGCATTAGCCAACATTCAGTTCTTCCACCAGTCATTTTTTCATGTTCTGAGCAGTGCTGAAATAGCTGAATCTATTCAGCTGATAGCTGATCCATCACTCATGGCATTAGGTTACCTCTCAGATCCAGATTTATGATGCTCTTTATCTACATGACGCAGGTAACTCACATTTGATGTACTGTGCTGGTTTTATGGCTCTATGCACGACTGGGTGTGCATCTCCACAACATGAAAGTAATAGTGAACAATTGATCTATATTTTCACTAGTTCACTGAAAAATTCCTCAGGGGTTAGAGCTCAGCCTTACCACTGTGTGAACCTTGTGCCCTTCTTAAAAAATCTGATTTGTAACATAATGTCACTGTGTGAGTTGTGTTCTCCTCTAGCCCTTCTGGGTTAGAGGTTACTCTGCTTCTCCAAAGACTTCTTAAATTTTGAAGTAAATTGCTGAATTATGATAAATCTTCAGAATCATACAAAATAAAAAAAGAAAAAATACCAACCATAACCATCCTTGTCATCTTTCTTGTAACCAAACCCGTATTTGTCATGACTATATGTAATACCTTGTAAGCTATTGACCTTTCACAAGCAAACGTGGAGAGTTGGAAATGGGGCTGACACCAAAAAAAAAAGAGGGGTTTTTTGAGCATAGAATTGTTGTGTCCATCTATTTTCATGCCAGCAATTGCATACAGCATTGAATTTGTCCTCAGCAATGATCCCAACCACTGTCAAAGCCTGATTATCTCATAGACTATGGGGTTTATGATGCCTTTTGATTTTTCCACAGGGAATTTTCAGAAAAGAAAAATCTGAGTCCATAACTGGAATATCTCAAATGGGAAAAATTAAACATCTGAAAAGAAAGACAATTATAAAGAAGGGAGTTGAACACACAATATGCATGTGTAAGTGTGTAAATGTATATAAATGTGAATAACTATTTATTTATATTCTCAATTGTAAAAGTTTGCAGCTCTACACAGATACACACACAAAAGTTTGCAACAGAGTTGGGAGAATAAAACCAGTGACACTGAATTCTTTATTTTCTTTTAAGGATGAAGTGTTTTTCTTCACAGCACCATTTTTGTGTCTTTATCTGGGTTGCAATAATTTCTGTTTCTGGCTTCTTAAAATAACAATTTTGATACTAACACATCCACCTACAATTTATATCGATAGCAGACATCTTCAATAGCTCTCAAACCGCAAATTATTTTGAAAGGGAAATGTCTGTACATATTGTTATTCTGGTTGTAAAGTCTGTGAAAACATTCTTCTCCCTGAGCTCTTTGCTTGTTTTTAATATTGGCATAAAGGCAGCTAAGCTATGTTGAAAAAAACACTTGATCAAAATGTTAAAACCAGAGATGGCTGGTGCAACATTGTCTGCACAACCAGAAGTGAAGCTGCTCAGATGGTTATCAAAATCCCATTAACATGCTTAAAATAGTCTTTACTCTCCTTTTGATGGTGACTTCCTGCACTGATGAAATATTATTCTGAACTGTCACCACATTTCTCAACAGAAGAGGCTGGAATTAGTTTGTGGAAGAAGGGTGTGATGAGAGCAGTTGTTTCCTCTGCATTTGTAGTGTCTGTTAAAATGTGAAGCTGATACAAAAGACCTCAGTCACTCAAACATCAGAAAGAACAAATCCAAAATATCCACACTTTGAGCTTCCAGTAGAACTAAATGAAGAACCAGCAAATCATTATTCATTGCATTGCACCATTTCCCCACATATGTAAACCCCTTGAGCACTTTTTGAGAATTAAGTATTCTCAAGGGCCTTTCTTTCTGCTCGGAAGACTTCTTTATTCCTGCACCAATCTTCACAGTCCCAGTTTTCATGTTTTAGTAAATATTTTTGAGATCTGTACAGAAAGATGGTCGTGATACTAAAACACAATGAAGTTTGTAATGAAATGCAAACCCAAAACAGGCTCGGAAAGACTCCTTTTGCACATGTTCAGTAGTTCATACATCTCACTGAAGGGAATATGAACTATTTGATTGCAATATCTGTGTTGTTATATCATTACCCCTTTTGATTAAAAAAAAACAAAACATGGAAATACTCCCCACATTTATAAGATAATTTTTACCACTATGCTGCTAAGGTCAAGAGTAATTTCTCCATAAATAAGCATGTAATTTCATCCACAGAGAGCAGTCGGTTTAAATTACAGCTGGAGAAAAAGATTCTGAATATTGTCTCTATGAAAATTGGTGCCTTTTTTGCTATTGATTGACCAGCATTCCTGTCAGTTATTACTATTTGACTAATAAGCATTAAAAGGAGATCTGCTTTGGAGAATTCTTTCAAAGTAAATGATAACCAGCAGCACTGGATGCAGAGGGTAATTCTGGGCTTAATTAAAAATTACTGTTGAAAATTTTTGTTCTGAACCATACTGCCAACCTCATAGAGATAATTATATACAAAAATGCCTACGTCACTCCATATTTAATGTAATTTTTTATATATGTCATAGTGCACTTTATGGGGGCCATTTTACTGTTAATTCCAAAGTAACTCATCTGCATCGCTTTTTGTAAACATACATTTTTCAGGTCTGATCCTATCTTTTAGTTTTTCATGTCTTTACAATAACTAGAACTTAATTTGCATCATCTTTCCTAAGAATTCAATTTTCCTGAGTTAGAGACTGCTGCCATAGCCTTTTCATTGCAATTTATCACATTTGATTTCATATATTGGTTTGGTTTTCTGGGTTCCTGATATTGCTTTCGCCTTAAATAAAACTCATGTTCTTAAGGTCCTGATATTAGGAATGAGAGAGAGGAAAAAAATAATCACCTCAAGGTAGTAGAAAGTTGGCTAAAGGAGGCAATAATAACTTCTGTCTCTCAGCTGTACTCTACTGAATGAAAAGCAGTAGAACATGATGTTATTGTGACTTTCATTTGTGTTTTGGGGAATAATAGTGTGTGCAAGAAATCTCTATGTTTAAAAATTTTATAAAACCAGAAGAAGGACTATTTGTGATCTCAGGATTATCTTCACTTTACTGGAATTGGCTTTCCTTTTGCCAATTTTCTGGTTAAAAACATCCACAGGAAACAAATCTTTGGACAAATCTCAGCTGCTGTTCAACTACTACTGTTCAAAAGCCACCAAGATAAGCTGAAGGAGCTGCAATGTAAGTACTTCACAAAATCCCTCTTCTAGATATGGCTCTAACTGAATTATCTATCCCAAAATTCACCACAGTCTCACCTCTAAGTCCATGGAAATGATTTCTCATGGCAGCCAGATGTCTATAATGCATGACAACAGAAGTCAGCCTGAGGGCCTTTGGCTAGAGAAGCAAAAGGTCACATCTCAGGCTCAGTACAAGTCTTGTGGGACACCAGAGAGAAATCTGAGGACCAGAGAATCCTAGTTTTTACTGTGATTAAGACAATGAATTTCCAGTCTCAAGGAAAAAATGTATTTTCCATGAGTAATGGAAAATTGTCATGGAAAAATGAGAAAAAAAATGAGAAAAAAAAATTCAGAATACTAGATGTAAAAATACTAGATGTAAAAATACCAGATGTAAAAATACCACTAAAAGTAATTTTTTCACCCAGTGTGAAGAAAATGTTTTTGACTAGAAATTCTTAGCTAACCTGTCTAGCATCAAGGAAAAAAAAATACAATATAACCCACAAACAAAAATTCAACCTCAATATATCATTATGCAGTGTGAGACATCATTTTTATTCAAGAAGAATATATGTAAGACTCCTCAAAGTCAGCAGGATCTTCATTCATCTCTTACATCTGAAAATCACAGCCTAGAAATATGTCAGAAAAAAGTAACAAGCTGAAACAATAACTTATGTCCTCACTCATGTTTCTCAGCATGTTTGTAGGTTTTACAAGCCTCTGAAAACATGAGAATAGAAGATCATCCATAATCCCATCCATGTATGCAGTTGCTGAAGTGAAATGTAATTTCTTTTAAAAAATTTTGAAAGGGCTGAATTTCTAAAAGAAAATTCCAGTGCATTTTTTGAGTGCCTGTAAACATTCAAAAGGCAAAGCAGAAAGTTCCATAGTTTTAGATACAAGTAGGATGAAGACAGTAACTTCTCACATCTGCACTTCCCAACTCCCAAGTTTTATTTGATGCCTTTGTTGTTGTTTCAGAAAAAAACAATGCTCAATTGTTATTTATTCCTTTTCTCCAAGCCTCTTGTGGAACCTCTATCATATTTCACGTCGTTCCTTTTGCCACCATCATCCATATTTCATATCTTTGCCATATTTCATGTCCTTTCCTCAGCTGAAAAGTTCCAATGTGTGTCGATGAACTTCAAGTCAGACAAGAAGTATTGAAGAAGTACCACAGAACTTCGTTTTTCACATAATAGAAGCCTTTATTTCTAGAAAATATATTCCAGAATAGCATTCTGTTAATGTCAATAGATATATATTTACAGAAGCTAAATGTTTACACCCTCTCATGTTTACAACCTCAAGTTAATCTTTGATGACCATAGTCTGTTGTGCTTACAAATTTCTTCTCAGAGATGTTTTATGAGGACTGTGAGGTTTCTCACACGAAGTTTCAAGAAAGCAGCAATTCAGACCAAGGTGTGGAAAACGTTGATCTATCTCTGCTTGTGCTGGTTGAAAATATTTTCATTTATGGGAGTCAAGTTGGAATAAGTAACAAGGATTGTGCCCATGGAGACCAGTGCTGTAGTTTCACAGTCATGTTAAGGCAGTATGAGCCAACAATATCCATGAAAATGAATGTACTAGGAAAAAATCTCTAAAAACAAGTATTGTGAAATAGTAATTTCAAAGTAAAAACCATCATCATCATAATAATTAAAAAGCCCACCACAAGCCAAAGAATAAAATAAATTAATTACTCAGTTTGTTAGTTTGTCCTGCTAGTGCTGAAGATCTGTAATTATGATATGAAAATAAATTTGAAATTCGAGGTTTCATCTACAAATTCAGGTACAGTATTTGAAACGAGAGAGGATTAAATGGTGGCACCACAGAAATCAATGGGTGTTCCGAAGTCAATGACAAAATTCTCCTGAATTTAATGAATTTAAATTCAGAAAACCCAAGAGACCATTAAGGGCCAATCCAGGAGGCTCCATCTGGAGCTCATGCCTCTGCACAGAGCACTGGGAAGGAGCAGAAACACAAAATATCCTATTTTCTAGTGATCTGGACATTTCAAGAGCTGGTAGAGCACAAAATACTATCATGAGAGGAGGGTGCAAAATTTGAGTGGATACAATCTTAAATTCAGTGTGCTGGAAAAGATACTGAAGAAGCTAATTTTGCACCACAGGCTCAGTAAATGAAGCACCAAACAAATCTCCTTGAGTTTTTCCACTGTGTATATGTGGACTAGACAATAATGTGCCCCCTTATGTGCAGTAAGAGCATCAAAAATGCAAAAGTCAAAACCCTAGGAATTGCTGTAGCCAGAATTAATACAAACTGCTGAAAACAAACCTTTAGCTGCAAAAACCTCATGTGGATTTAAAAGTTCATATTCTATATTGCTTGTCAATATTATTATCTGCAGGAAAAAAATAAGGTCTATGAAAAATAAAAATTGGTGCATAAACAAAAATGTATTTTGGGGGGGGGTCATAGTTAATTATAGGGGTTTCTGTTCTAACTACTTCTCCATGAATATACATAAGCCTAAATATCCCATTATCATTTAATTATACAGCCATTAGAGGAAGAAAATTGCCAGTGAAAGCAGCTATGAAAAATGTATATCATTTACAAAACTATACATAATATACCACAGATATTTTCAATATCATAGGAAAAAGATGACTCTGAGGATTTCAGCATTGCATTTAATCACTTTTATACATTATCAAACCTTTCATTATGTAGAATTATGAGTGAACTGGAAATGAAAACTCATCTGGGTGCCATTTTAAATCATACACTGGGCTTATTATAAGATATGAGGTGGGTTCATTCCTTCACCTGAGCTGTTCGTTTACCATCTGGACTTTTTGGTCATAAACTTCAGAAAAATTTCATTAAGGTGTGACATTAACCTTCAGCACAAGGTTTTCGCATTCTAGTCTTCTAACTTTGCAATACTGGCAAGCTGCCTTATTGTCTTCAGCTTTTTGCTGTCATTTCTTGTAATGACTGTTTGCATGTTGAAACCACAACAATTCACGGGTATGTGAATTAATAATTCAGGAAAACACATTTTATATCTGTGCACAAACTGGCTGTTCTTCTGGCATGTGCATGTCTGACTTTGAACAGCAGACCCTAGAAAGTACATAAATCACTGTAATTTTTTTCTTCCCCACAAATGAGAAAATTCTGTTTCTCTCCAGGCTGTAAGTGAACTGAAAATCACTTCTGTTTTCCTTCGGGATTTTATGGGCTACTGTATTTCCCAGATATCCATTATTAGCAAACGGAAATGTAGTTTTCTCTTCATAGAAAGTGGATACAGAACAGTCTATATATTTAAAAGAAATAAATAAATTAAAAGAGTTTAAAATTTTTGGGCATCTCATCACATGGAAGCCCTCAGCATGCCCAAACTGACTCTCTTGTCTGATGATGTCTGTTGGTAAGAAAAGAAATTCCATGTTTAAATTCTGTATTATTTCAGAAACAACAAAAGAGGAAGGTAAGAAATTTTCACACTCTTATAAGAAACTTGGAGGTGAAAGGGTAGGAAAAGACAGTGGGGGAAGTATTACATATAGTTCTGCTATGTTCTTTCATAAGTCTGAGGAAAAAAAAAAGATATTTAAGGACCAGAAAATTGCAGTTGAATAGATGTAAAGGAAAATATTATACTGATTTTAATTATGCTATATCTTAAAAAAAAAAACCAACCAGAAATAGTTCACAATAAGTTGGGGGGCAGAGATGACACAATATTATGTCTGATTCTCTATTTTGCATATCCATACATATAAAATAAGCAATCAGACAAGACAAAAATAATTATTTTTCATTTTGTAATGATGCATAGGCAGTGTATGAATTTCCTTTCTTCCTGGATATTTTTGCTGATTAGCTGACTGAAAATTTACAGCAATACTAATTTCCACCGGTCAGCTACTGTGAACAATAATCAATCCCGTGACAGGGAGCTGTAAAATGGGAACCAAAAACTAAGCTGACTATAAATACTGAATTACCCATCAGCCTTTAAATTATTCTGATTAATCATTACTCTAAAACACAGGTGACTGCTTTAAAGAGCCCTGAGCAACTGATTCCAGACATCAAAAAGGACATGATGATGTTTGAAATCAGTCTTTTCTTCGTTTGGTCTTATTGGTGACTAAGGGATACCTTGTGAATATCAAACCAACTGCATTTGTTGTACAAAGTATTTATTTGATCTATTCCCCACTCTTTTACATAAAGTGAGTTATCTGCCTAAGACAGGATAAAACATCACATGATTTAAAGCATATGAAGATCACAAACAACATTTCCAGACTTAGTGCACACTGCAGGGGAAATTCATGCTCAGGCTTGTGACATCTTACACTACAGCTGGATTTGATTTCCCACCCATATAGAAGTCCCGCTTTGGCAAATGAGTTTTCTAAGCAGGCCAAATAACAGCTTTCACCTGTTTCTGCTGGACTGTCAGGTGTATTGGTATTGGCCTTCCCCAGTCTCCCATTTGGTCTCAAATGCCTTCTTAAATTTTTGAATGTTTCTTGAAGTCCTAATTTTCTTTCGTGTTTTCTGTACATGCTTCATCAGCTTTAATTAAAATCTTAATAGGTACATTTAGCTGTAAAGTGGTACAAGAGTTTTATTTACAAGCACAGTATTCAAACTCTTCAGAAAGGTTATATAAGTCTTTCCTCCCTCCTACACTTTTTTTAGCATACTCAACAAGTTTGTCCCTGGTTTGTCTGAGCTCAGCTGATGAAGTGCGTGGCAATTCCACTACAAGTGATCATGATTTTTTTGCTGTATGGATACGACCATGGTAACAGGTAGAGACACTGAGGATGAGCTGTGCACTCATTTGTTTTGTCTACTTTTAGTAAAATGAGGCTTTTAACTGAAATTTCTTCTACAGGAATGAAGGTTGTACTATTCCTGCAGCATATCCAGACTATCATCAGACGTCTGCTGCTGGCTCTGAGGGCAGCATCTTCTTTGCACCAGCCAGGACCTTAATCTCTTAGGTTGCAAAATCAGTTTTAAAACATAACTCTCACCTTTTTGGCCAAAGGAACTTTTCTGAACTATAGACAAGCGTAAATCTCATCAAGAGCTCTTTAATCAATGTACTGCATCATCAATGTCCTAATCAAAGACCAGTGGACTTTGTACACTCTAATCAATTTTCTGATGAAGATGTTAGTCTCATTATTATTTACAAAGCTAAAACAAAACATAGAACAAGCTAAGCTGAGACTGCTCTGACTTTAAGCCTGCTGTTGATACCTAATTACCCAATATCATTAGCAGCCTGTTATACTAAAAGTTTTGTTATGGCCAAAATGGAACATACCATATATATGGAGCTATGAATTTATTGTTAGTACAATTAAAGTTTTAACAATCTAGTTAATTCAGATTGTGTAATCACATATATAATTACAGGAAACCTTAATTAATAATACAATAAAATTGTTGTATAAATTCCTTCTTGGTCTGGACAACCCTTCACTCTGGTGTTGTCCTCAGTTTCCTAATTTTACTTGTTATCATTGCAAACTAAAGCTAAACTAGAACACAATTCCTCATTCAAGGAATGCCTTAGTATTTCTTACTACAGAGAAATAACCACAAATCAGAGCAAGGTGAGCTCAGACAAGTTCTGAGACCCTGCACAGTCAGCTTAAAGACTTCAGAGCTTGAGATCTTCTACCACCAACAGTAAAAGATGTGCCTGTGTTTACTGGTCTATGATCCTCATCAAATTTATATTTTTATTCACGTCAGGCTTATATAACAAGTCATCACTTACTTGCCTCCAGCATTTTGGGTATGCCCACCAGTTGAAATCTGCATTAATTTACACTGCCTGAGTTCAGACATGCTCCTGCTACCACTAGAAGGTGAGGACAGTTAACCAGACATTTCTAAGCTCCTTGTACAGCCAACAAGATAAATATGCTGCCATGTTCCATTGGCTTCTTGCAACCAACCAGAGACAACAGAACAACACACAATGGTCCAGGCCTCGAACGGAGATAATGTGACACCACTGCAAACATTGCTCACAGGCACTCAGAAGCACTCAGTCTGTGTCACAGTGACATTGGCTAAATATAAACATCTCAAACAGGTCAGATGATTTCTCTAAAAATGCCTGTGTCTCTCACATGACAATATACAGAATTGAATGGCTCAGCTGTAGACATCCACATTGTAGAGATGGGGCCTAGAATGTGATCAGTCCCTCCTTAAACCTCTAATTCCAGTCTTCTTTTTGCTGGAGCTTAAATTCTACTTTTGATTACAATTTAATATCTCACAACAACATGGTGCTGCAAAAAGAAACAGACAGCTGGCTATAGTAGCTCCTTGTATTTCTCTGATTACTGCCAAAAATCTTTCTGTCTGTCTGTTAGGAAAAAATAATAATAAGAAAAAAACCCCAAACCCTAAGCTTACCCAAAAGCAGCCAAGATTTAGTGAAATATCAAAGCAGAAGTCTATTTTATCCCATGCACAACAAGTGAATATGCTGTCATTGCTGGTTGTTTGCAGAGCTGCTTGTTTGCAATATTCATCCCTGGATGCAGTTTTAATTTTCCTGGGAGACAACTGATTGTGCATGCCTGCACACCCATGCACAGAGATAGAGCACCCATAAAATATTTTCCACGCATGGCATCATTTATCTTAATAGTTGTTAGTGCTGCTGTTTCCACTTTAACAGTAATCATGACACATTTGTTACTTGATTTATTTGAATAGCACTGTCAAACACTGCATAAACAATACTGTTCTGGGACCTGGCCAGAAATTTCAAATTGCATTTTAATATTTATGTGCCTTCAGACTCCACGAGGAAAAATACTGATGCTGGCTTGCGATTTGAACTGCTGTAACAGCAAAGCCAGAATAAGTCTGCTTTTTTTTGTAACTCGTGTAATCTATCATGATATTTCTTTAGCTGATACAAGTAAAAAGAACATTAGTTTATATTTGCAACAACTGGCAGTAACTAAAATAATATTTAGGTGGAATTAAAGGATGCTTGCAGCTTCCTGGATTGGCTTTCTAAATAGCTGCCAATCATCTCTATGAGTTCACAGCAATGAATATCTCTGCTATCACTTTAGAGCAGCAGGAGCAGAGCTTGCTTTCTGAAATGTAAAACCTCCCTTTGAGTCCTTACTTTCTGTTTTCCATTTAGCACCATCCATTAACAGCAAAATGTTCGTTGTAGCTGTGAGCTGATCATAAATTATCATTAGGACCACTATGTTTATTAGTGGTATATTTTTGATTAGCTGTCTCTAAGGGCAGCATTTTTTTCTGCAGTTAAAATGTCCCACCATCAGAATTACAATCACTGCGGGATAAATGCTGTGGCAGGGTTCTGACTGTTGGTTTCCTGCTGCTAATGGTAGATGATAAGAATATTGACAGTGTTTTGTTCCTCTTTCCATTGCTCCATGAGCATTCAGAAATCAGGGGCTTAAATCACATCTTCATGTAAGTGAGCTTGGGCTTTTCCTGGCTGTATTTAAAACCTCTTTATCAGTGGCCATCTGGAAGTGAATGTGCTATGTTCTATTGTATGTCAAATTATATCGCTGTGTCTATAGCATCACTTAGCGTGGGTTGCTTTATGTGACAAACCAGCAATAATAATTACTCCTTATCCTTTGGATTAATGATGATACTTGTGTGGAAAGAGTGTAGGGCTTGGTCCCATTGTCTCTTAGACAAAAAATTGCCAGCTGTGAGATAGCAGAGTTCATACAGAAATGAGTTCTCTGAATCATGTCCTGCTCTCTCATTGAGGGCAATGGGATGGACCCCGATGGACCAAAGAGCCCTCAAATTCCCCAGCACCTTGCCCCCAGCTCTCCAGACAATTATTTGTTTTCCTTTTTCCAAAATCTGTATTTTCCATAATATTTCACAAAATAGGAAACAGAGAACACATTTAGAAGCTTCCCTCTCTTTTTGAAGTAGCTTTCATGAAAACCTCTAGTGCCAAGGAGTCCAAGGAAAATCTAAGCAAAACACAATCAGAAGAACACCATTAAGCTTGAGGAATAGACAGACAGCAACATCATGAGATTAATTTTAAAAAGAGAAAATCCTGGGATGGACATTATCCAGTGCAGACTCACAGGCTGGGAGCTGACTGTGTATTAGCCCTTCCTGAGCATCAGGTTGGATTAATGACCTCCTGAGGGCCTCACAATAATTCAGATTTTACAATTGCAGGTATCATCAAGAGCAAATGTACTTAATAGCAGAGGAAGTTAGCTGATCTGCTCAAAAACAGATGAGGCAACAAACAGGGAATGAAAGGCCAAGCAATTAGGATCTGGGAGAAAAACAGAAAGCAAAATTATTGTTCAACGTATTGACACATTTGGATAAACATGGTCTATACCCCAAAGTGGAGCCATGTGTCTTACCATTAGTCAGAAAAGGAAGACAAAAGGAGTTATACCCCCACCTTCCAATAAAAAAGCACCACCACGTTCACCACCAAACCATATTCCCAAATGCCACATGCATGTGCTTTTTGAACATTTCCAGATGTGGTGATTCCACTGTTCCTCTGGGCATCCTGTCCCACTGACTGACCATACATCACAACCATTCTTAAAAAGGGTAAAAAGAAGGACCCTGGGAATTATTGACCAGTCATCCTCACCTCTGTGCCTGGTAAGATAATTGAATGGATGCACCTGGATGACATGTCAAGGTATGTGGAGGACAGGGAGGTGATTAGAGACAACCAAGGAGGTTTCACAAAGGGCAAATCATGTCTGAATAATGTGGTGGCCTTCTTTTCCCACCTCAGTTTCCTCTCATTGAATTTGTGTGATTAAGGAGTTAAATGGGATTTCAGGAGTGTATTCTGCTGACTATTTTTCTATTTCTGTATTCAACAGAATATGTTGAATACAGAGGTGTCAGAGGGACTCCTGTGATCCAGAAAGGGAGGTCAGTGAAAGCAATGCTAACGGTACATCTAATGTACACATGTGAATTTGTACTTTAACTTCTGCAGCCTTGGTGATGCAGATGAGCTGATGTATTGTTGCAGTTGCTAATTTTTCATGAGAGGTTTTATTGCCACTCTTGTCACCTTGAGTGCCTTACACAATCGGATTGCTCTCTGCTGGGACAAAATATCTCACTTCCTGTGATGTACAGCAATTGTTATAATACAAAAATTCTCTCTGTCTTTGTATTCTAGAAATGTTCATTTCATGCATTCTCCAACAGCTTCAGCTTATTTTCACAAGTTGTTAAACTGTTACTTAAGTGGCATGAAAACTCATTTTTTCCCTTCCTACCTCCACCAAATCACATGAATTTGTAGAGGGAAATTGAATCTATTATTTAGGGTTGCTGTGTTTTGTGATTTTTATTATGAATCTGGAAATTAACAGCCATAACTTCTGGAATCATGTCATTAAGCAGTTCAAAGAAAACCTTGAAATTTTTATGCTTCAGAGATCAAGAAAACAGAAGGAAAAAAACCAAAAAAAAAAGAAAAAGAAAGACCTCAGTTTCCTTTTTCAGCTTCATGCATTTTTTTTTTTTTAGGATCTGCTTCCTGACTGAAATAGCAATATTTCAGTTCTATATCTCCTTCCTTCAAAAGCTCCAATGACGTTGACAAAACAAGACAGCCCATAAATCAGAGAAGAAATGACACAGATGACGGGGAAACCAGATTCAAGAATTAGTTATCAGGAGAAGGAGCAGAGCACACACGTGGTTTATCAAAGAGTATGCTTGATAGAGTTAAAGGTCAAAGTCTAAATAGGATATTCCATGGCTGCTACTTTTGGTCTAAACCTTTTTTTGGAGAATAGGATACTTGAGTCTAAATTACCTCTTAATTAATTACAAAGGGAAAAACAGATTCTTGATGATAGTCTCTTAATAAAATTGTAATGAGTGGATCAGATGATTCCTTCTCAGAATTTTTGGATTTGCAGAAAATTCTCTGGAAAGTCACCCTTTTTGCAGAGCCCTTGGCATCTTACCTTGCAGTTGTGCTTAACAGGGGATGCAGCAAAGACTTTGATGCAATAATCTCCACATTAACTCCAAATGGGAGCAATGGTAGGATGTGGTAGGGTCTGTATCTTGCTTCCTTCAGCTGTGAATTCTGATTTTCCTCACTGCTTTACCTCTCTCTGTCCCTGATGTCCCTTTGTGCATCCTTCTTCAGATGAGCTCATACACTGAAGAACTTCACCAGTGAAGCCTGGGAGAAATTGATCAGTGTTTTTCTCCAAAATTTCCTTCTCTGGGAACTTTCTGGTATATTATCTCCACTTACTTTTGCCTTAAAATGTAACAGACTGCTTCCCAGAGAGGTCAGTTTCTGAACTGGATATAGTCTATGGAGACTCTTCTCTCATCTTTCCCTGCAAGATGTGTGGAGACAGTGCTTGGATCATCCCCTTTCTATAAGTAATTACTCTCTGAGCTGTGTTTGTTCTTTAGGTTCTTGCTAAAATTGATGCATTCATACTTTTCTGTGTTAAGGGACAACAGTTTTTGTTCAATATTCTCAGTATCACAGTCTTGGAACAGAGTTGACATTTCATATTCACAGCAGTTAATCCACCTGTGAGCATGCACATCTAATCCTTTTAAAGATTTTCTCTTTGGAAATGTTAATCTGTGCATGTTCTTATGAAAATCCACTAATTTTTCTTTCCACTGTAATTTTAAAAAATGGAATATATTTTATAGTTGACTTGTTATACTTTTTTAAACTTATCATTTACTTTATTATGTCATTTATCATTATCTTTTATCATTCTTTTACCTTTTCATCCTCCTGTGTTTGCTGGCATATTTCAGGCAGCTGTAGTTAAAAGAAAAAAAAATAAAACAAAAAAGACTTTCCCACAATAAAAAGATTTGTACCAATCTGGCTCTTTTAAAGGTTTGTGGTAGCATTTTATTTGTTTGTGTTGTGGATTCTGAACACTAAACTCAAATAATGCTTTTACATTTGAGGATAAGTCCAGAGTTTAAAAAAAATTTTGATCTTTATATCAGCAGAAAGTTCTTGGCAACACAAGGCAGCAGAAGCCAATTAAAATTTATGTGTTGAAGACCTGGAGCCTTAGGAGTCATGGCTCATACACAGAACTCCCCTAGCGCCATTTGATTTCTTTCATAAATAGTGTTTCATCTAAGACTGCCTTTTGAGTAGGAAAACAGCACATCTGGAGACAAATCTAAAATATCATTGATGACACAAGAGGTTCATAAATATTGTGCAGTGGCTGGTGGGGAATATTGCACATGTACTACCCAGAAAAAGTGAAAGTCTGCCTGAGAAAATTCTCAGGACCTTATTAAACCCTGTTATTGTTGACTGTTGCATGGTTTAGAATCTAAACGATTCAGGGATGTAACAGGGTTTTGCTTCATAACCCAGTCTGCTGCTTGTTGGAAACAAAATCTTTGGAAATCTCATGAGGTTCAACACGGCCAGGGCAAGGTGCTGCACCTGGATCGGGGCAAGGCCCGATGTCAACAGGGGCTGGGGATGAACAGATGGAGCAGCCCTGTTGGGAATGACTTGGGGGTGCTGGTGGGGGAGAGGCTGGACATGCCTGGCCATGTGACATCACAGCTCAGAAAGCCCCAGCTGTGTCCTGGGCTGCATCCAAGGCAGTGTGGGCAGGTCGAGGGAGGGGATTCTGCCCTCAGACCCCATCTGCAGAGCTGCCTCCAGCCCTGGGGTCCCAGCACAGAAAGGACGTGGAGCTGCTGGAGCAAGTCCAGAGGAGGCACTAAGGTGGTCAAAGGGATGGAGCAGCTCTGCTGTGAGGAAAGGGTGAGAGAGTTGGGATTATTCAGCCTGGAGAACAGAAGCTCCAAGGTGACCTGTTTGTGGCCTCCCAGTACTTGAAGGGAACCTGCAAGAAAGTTGGAGAGGGACTTTTTGCAAGAGCATGGAATGACAGAAGAAGGGGTAATGGATTTAAAATGAAAGAGAGTAGGCTTAGAATATATATTAGGAAAAAAATTCTCTACTGTGAGGGTGGTGAGGCCCTGGCATAGGCTGCCCAGAGAAGCTGTGGCTGCCCCTGATGTCTCTGGAAGTGTCCAAGGGCAGGCTGGATGGGTCTTGGAGCATCCTGGGACAGTGGAAGGCGTCCCTGTCCTGTCAGCAGGGTTGGAACTGGATGATCCTTAAGATCCCTTCCACCCAAGCATTTCTATGATTTTATGATTCTCTGATTCTATAGAGAAAGGATGCATTACTGTTAACTAGTTCTTCTGAAATATTTTTACTGATAATTACCACTTTCTTCCTACTTTCTCCTCAGTCCAAGGGTCTCAGTCAACCTCTGTTACTGACCAAGTATCCCCAACCTGATTCTCATTTTGACCTCACACCAACACACCAGCTCTATGACTTCCACTCCCCCACACTTTAACCAGGAACCTTCCTTCAGTCAAAGCACAAAGATCCAAAAGCTTACACCTGAGGCAACTCCTGTGTTTATACACCTGAAATATTCTCTTCTGATTTGTTACAAAAATAATCATCTAAGCTGGACACCTTACACAATGCACTGGTCTCTAACCTTTGCTAGCACAGTTTTCTGTAAATAGAAGAAATATGTAAACAACAAAAAATGGAATAATTTCTACTTCATTAGTGGCAAATCATGTCATAGAGATAGGAGAATGTGAGAAAAAAAATCAGAGCGAGCTGTTTTACAAAAACCTATTATAACAAATGACAAATTTACTCTGTTTTGGGATTCTTTTTTTAATCAACCATTCATTGCTCAGAGCTAATTACATTTTAGTTTTCATGAGGATTAAGGTCACCATGTAAGTGACTGTTTCCACTCAAAATGGTCAAGAATTGTTTGATCTGTTATGGAAAAGCATGTTTACCCACCTGGCAGATATGAAATGCTCTGGTCTTCAGCTCTGCTGAAAATGTCATTATAAGAAAGACAATTTGTCACCTGTTTGTACCTCTCCTTGCAATCCACAAAAAGACAGCATTTTGTATTCCACCTGTATTTTTTTTCCTAAAGTAATTCCATCAGAATATTTTCTCCCAGAAAACAAGGGAGTAAAAAGATAAAGAATAAAATATACTGCAAGAAGTAAAGTCTGTGAAAAACTTAATTAAATAGATCACAAAATAAAGAAAGACATATCCTTAGGTGTTATTGAGAGATCTGAGGAATTAATCATTGCAAAACAGCCACAAGAGAGAAATACAGTGGGAATAAATATTACAGGGAGAGCAGAACCAGGATAAACAAACAAAAAGTAATTTTCTGGAAACTTATTTGTACATAATCATTATTTTAATAGCTACTACCTAGTGCAAATTACAAATCTGGTCTTGTAAACTGTGTGCTAACTAATAAATTGCATTCAGCAGATTTTCCAAGAGACACAGCTAGGAAGAAGCTGCAGCTATTGGAGAAATTACAATCTAAGTTGAAAATATTAAGAAAAATAATTTATTTCTTGAATATTAAAATTATTTTGGAGGGTCACAATTTGATGGCCTGGTGAAGCCCATTATGACTAAAGCTGATTGGAAAATCGCATGGTTTGCATACATGCATATATTGTGCATTTTCATACACATGAGGTAGTGACAATTACAATATTTTAGCAGACCACGGAAAAGCAGTCAGGATTCTTTAGAGATTAAGAATAGAAATAAATGAATTATTCATCCCAGAAACTGCACTGTCCCAGCCACTCTGTAGTGGTGATTAATTTCCTAATTCAGGGTCACACAGTGATATCAAGAGAGAGAGGAAAAGACCCACGACAGTTAACACAGGAATGTTTGTTTTTCTGTGGAGTTTTCAGCTCCTTTCATTGCCTACCAAGAAAGCCACGAACAATGAGATGATCAGGTCATGAGCCTGAAGTTAAGCAGGATTAATTCAGAGCAGAGCCCTGAAAACTTTTGCTATTTTCTCCTAAATGGGCAAACAGATGTATGAGGATATTTGAAGAGACTCTTGAATTTTACAGTAGTAATGGACTGTGAGGGAACTCTCTGACCTGACACCCTTCAGAGCCTCAGCCAGGCTAATGGGATAAACTGGCAGCAGCCAGCAAAATACATGTAAGAGCAGAAAGGCCTCATGGCAGCTGTGTTACAGGCATAAGTACTCAAGGCTCAACAAGCATTTTTGAAACACACACCTGCAGTCTACTCAGCAGAGAAAATGAAGTTAACAAAACAGCCTCTTCCCCATCTCTCTGTCCCCAGCAGACACCAGGTGAAATGCCTATGAACATTCGACAAATACAAATTTCTGTAAACTCTGGTCCCTGTTTGTTTCCATTATCTCAGTCATGAGTTAAGGGCTGACAGTTACCCTGGAGAAAGAATAACAATTAACTCTGCTTCCAGCCAATGCCAGAGAGGAAGAAAATAATTGTGAAGCTTCTGTTATTTTTCTCATTAGCCTGTGCAGCATGCCAGGAGCTGGACTGTGCAGAGGAGGGTTTGCATCCCCACTTTGCTGCTACACTTAATCAGGATAACTGCACGGCTTGGACTTTGCTTAAAGGTTTAAAATAAAAATAATCCGAATTTCAGTGCATCTTCATCTGGGTATGAAAGAAGAACTAATCTCTCTCCTTGTAGCACATGCCATCACATGTACTGATCCCTTCCAAGCTATATTAGTGATAAATATTCTCAGAAAGAATTTAAGATTTCCCTTTGCTCCTACTCTGTAACTACTCCCTGTGACTGACTTGGGCAGTGAGGACAGAGCTATGACACCCTGAAAAAAGACTGAGGGTCTGAGGTTTGAGCAACCTGGACCACACATCCTTCTCTTCTTTATATCACACACCTAATTCTGGATACATCACGTAAGCATTTTAAGTTAATGTGCACTTAAAGAAGGGGAATCAGTTTGACCCACAAAATTGACCCACAACATGAAAAACTTTTCATGGAGACAACTGCTCTGAGTGGGTGGGTGAGGAGATTAAGAAAAATTGCTTATCAGGGGTTATAACCCAAAGCCTGTTTCCCATCTCTTGCTCCGTGGCAATTCAGAAAATATCATTGCTTCATGAAGTTCATGAAGTTCATGAAGTTAATGACCTGACATCCAAGACCTTGATCAAAGAGAACAAAAAGCAAAGATCTGTGCTAATCTGGTATTTTAATTTAGTTTGATAGTGAAAACTAAAAAGATATTTCAGTTTAAACCAAAATAGGATTAGAGAAAGTGATTTTTAATGTTTTGTAATTGACAAAAGAACACTGAAAAAGTCTAAAAATTTGCATTTCAAAGGGGGTGTTTTTCTCTTTTTTCATTTTTGGGTCCTTTAACATTTCTCAAGATATAAATGTAGGCTGCAAAACAGCCTCATGGAAAAAAGGCAAATCCTTTAATTTCAAAATTTGGGATAAAATATTCTCCCTTTACTTTTCCTCTCCCCATTGCTTAAAATGTTCAAAATAATTAATTACTCAGATATTGACTTACAGATTCTTTTGGATTTACCTTTCCCTCAAATGCAAATTTACAGAATAAAGTGTACAAAAGGCTTTTCTAGGCTCGAGGTTATCACCATCATGTGCAAATTAAAAACTGTAAGACTACTCCTTTAATATCTGACCTTAAATAAAAGTCCTGCCTTTCTCCTCATTTGGCTCTCTAAGTCTTCCTGTTTTGTTTTGATTGAATCTGTCCAGTTCAATATTCTTATTATAGAATATACAACACCCATACAGATATATATAAATGTATATAAAGAGCACCCATGATTCAGCCTTTCCAAATATACACCTCCTACTATCACTGAATGGTTTAAAATGCCATTTTAAACTTTAATTTCTGTTCCAGGTTCTTTCAGATTTCAAAAACCTTTTCAAAGGCTTTTGATATTTTGACACATTTCCCTGTTAAGATTTTTAAAAGATTTAGGTTTGGGGTTTTAGCTTTCAGTGGAAACAGAAAAAGGGAAACAAAAGAGACATTAGCATAAAAATACACAAGAGAATGTAAATGGCCTTTGAAGAGTAACTTTAATGATTCTTTATTTTTCTTAGTCTTAGATCTGTTCATTTACAATCATATCCCCTGAAGAAAGATGGTCTGAAATGAATTTAGAAGTTGCTTCAATTAGTTTATTCATTCATTAGGAATAGACTTCTGGGCCAGCTGGACTATGAAAAGAGGGGTTTCAAAGAGGAAGGATGCTTTTGTAACATAACCCATATGTTAGAATAATTTTACTCATTATATGATGCTTTATGACAAATTATGAAAGGACAATATTAAAATAGTGCAGAAAAATATAATAATATTTATAAATTAATCAAAGTTATATACATACATTTTAAATTACCTTCTTAGCTTACTGAAAATAATCTTCATGAGTTTTAGCCTTTAAATGTGACTAGTTTTCAAAATATCAGTCAAAACCATACTGATAAATTTTCCTGGCTGGGTCAGATGGAGTTTCAGTTAAAAGAGTGAAAAAAAAGGTGTGACTTTTTCACAGGATTCCACAAACTCTGAAGAGCTACAGCTAACAGTGATAATACAATATTACAGAAAATATTTTTGTTTCCTTACCCCTCTGTAACTTCATAAGTGATATATAAAACACAGATCAAAGCTAAAAGCCCAATTTAATTCCTGATCCAATGAAATACTGGAAATTTAAATTATAAGAATAAGCAACCCAGAAAAAAAAACCCAAAGAAAATATAAACAAAAAGCCAAGCATCAAACCTTTCCAGTATCCTATCAGAGAAAAAAAAGGATATTCCTTATCTATTTAAATCAAAGCTTACTGAACTGCGTCTTTTAAAAATGTTTATTAGTTATTAATCAACATATTTTATGTCTAGTCAAAGGTGCTTAATTCTTGTTACAATGAAGAAGTTAGAAAACTCCAGATTACTCTGTGGGATCAATTTTAGAGAAGTTCATAGCAAATAACAGTAGGATAGTTAGAGGGTTTTGACCACTATGCAAAAGAAAATGTAATGTCAATGTGGAGCAACTATGCAGGGAGAAAAAAACCCCTTCCCTTTATTTGTCACGATGGTGAGATATTGTTCACTGGGAAAAAAAGAAAAGAAAGCAAAACAACGAAAAAATCCTGCAAGTTCAACAAAAAAATTTTCAACTGTTGCCTAAATATGAAGATCCTTTGTAAAACAAGGAAAATTATACCTAGATTTGACTGAGGTATTTTTCCACAAACATTTTTCCTAACAGGTCACAGTCCCACTCCTGGTGCCTTTTTACCATAAGAAGTTAAGTACTGTAAGAGTCTCAGATGTATTTAGTCTTCTTTTCTGGTCTGTGAAGCTTTTTTTATTAAAGTTGAACTGAATATTTTACGAGAAATCTTGCAAACTTATAAACCTAAGAGCACGTGAAGTGGATCTTTGGAATTTGGAAGCACAGCTGTCATACAGAATCAGAGTGATGAACAAACATAATTACACTGCCATAATTCTATAGGAGAAGTGGACAGGAGGCTGTTGTAGGTGAGTCCAGGAGGGACCAGCACAAAATTCACTTCTACCTGTACAACAAAGAAGCTTCTTCCTCCCCTGGTGTGGCCTCCCAAACACTTTGGAAGCCAAGCAACTGGCAAGGAGCATTCACTACAGATGGATCAGCAGTGGCTCACATAACACCGTGCAGATGAATCCATCTGGCACCTGAGTGTTGGATATGGTGTTTGTTAGCTGTTTACCACCGGTTTTTGCCATGCTACATAAAATCAGGGAAAGGGTTTTTCATGCCCACCAGCCATATTCTGTAAATTTCCTTCGTAGCCAGGAGGGTGTTTGAGCAAACTGCTCCCACTCTGCTTCCTCACCCTCCTGCTCTGAGTCACTTTGAGATGCTCTTGAACATTATCCCCGCTGTAAGTGGATGGCAGATTGTTTGTGCTGTGATTAAATTAAGCAGGCACAGGTGGCATCACCTATTGTAAATTTGTCAACTTTTATGTCTACAGCAGCAGCTGCTCTTCTTTATCTTTTGATAGCTCAGCAAAGATGAGAGGGAAAGAATGCTGAGTCCACGAGGTGGATCACATGGAAGAGAGTCCCATAGGTTTCAGAGAGTCAGGGTGTTCCCCATGCCATTGTTCAGTGACAGATATCTCTCTGCCCTGGTCCCCACAAGGAAATTTTGGGGTGAAAGAGCATTAAATCAGCAGCAGGGAAGAAATGTTGTACAGTCTTCACTTTGGCTTTAATTTAGATTTGATTAATGACCTAGGAATATTTACAAATCTCTATAACACAGTGTGCTGGTTTTTAGGGAAGAGACAGTGCCTTAGACACAGTATTACCCAGTGTTTTGAAAGCAATAATCCTTAGATTTCATCACTATTTTAGTTAACACAGAAATGAACCAGCTCTAGTTCTTACTCTAGCCTTTTCACAGCATCATATCAATATAATCCATACTATATTTCTGAAATTTTTGTCATATTAGCTATTTTTAAGTGGTCAGCATTTTAGCTTCATTTATTCTTCAAAAGTTACCACTGTTAATATTTAATAAATAGTAGTAAATAATACCAGGTACTAAAAAAATTTTTAGAAGTGTAGAATATGTGTATTTTGTAAAAGTTGTCTTAACGATGTAGCATAGGTAAATCTGTCTCCTTAACAGGACTGTCACTACTCAGTAAAGTTCTCATTCTTTACAGTTATTTGCCATTGAGTTGTTTTCTGATCCTGCTGAAATCATGTTATTTTCATTTTAGGTTACATTACCAAATTATAGTTTTCAGTTCCATTTCCACTTCTTATTAACAATAACACAGTTGCCCCCCTTTTGACCCTCAAACACATTCATTGTATAAAAGATGCTTTTTAAAATTCAGACCAAAGTTTGATATAATAATATGAGCCTACAATACTGCCCAGCAATATGATTTCTAGACTAACTCATTACTTATTCATTATTATACCATGCTTTAAAACTTTCTGAGAATTTTTCAGCAGTGCAAAGAAGAGGTACAACAAACTAGAGGACAGTGCAGAGACACATTGACACTCACAGAAGCTCAGGCTCATTAAAATATCACAAATGGTCTTCTGAGTAGCTCTGGGAGTTTGTGTTCCTGTTGAATCCCTGCTTTGTGTCACAGGACATGGCATTTTTGATCCAGCCACAGGCATTCAAGATGTGGATTTTCTCTGCTCTGCCTTTGCACAGCCAAGTGTCCAAGGAAATGCATGAGTTCCTGTTTATTACATTTTATTAAGGGCATGTGTTAGAGGCTAAACTCAAAACTTGTGCAGACCGAGGGGGCTTTCATCGGCTGCAGCTTTCTTTAGGTCTGTCAGTGTGCTATCTGAAATTTCTGGTATTTGTCCTTTTTAGGAGTGGCATCAGTCTTACAGTCCTACATTAATAGCTCTGATTTCCTTGGGCAGGGGGGAAAAAGTTTCTTGGTTATGGACAAACAAAAGCTAAACCTTCAATACCGTGAGCTCTGGGAGCTCCAAATTCACTCACTGAATCCAAATATACCATTTGTAACTAATTTTTGTGAAGTCATATAAATTCAGATAGCCTGTTTTACAAGATTTTAATAGTTCCTGGCTTGTGCAGGTTGACAGAGCAAAGAGGTGCTACCCTTGATGAGAAAACATGGAGGAAGGAAATCTAAGGGTGAGTAGAGCTAAAAGAATAAATAGGATGAATTGGCTGGTAAATAAGGCAGGCTGGAGATCAGAAGACTCTTTCAAAACATTAGAATAATGATTATAAAATCCTCAGTCTGGAATAGCTTGCCTTGAAAACAGAGCACTTTTTTTGGTTTTGAATAATGTTATACAACACATTGACTGTGATAGCACGGAAGTTGGATTACCCAAAAAGTCTCTTTTAAGACTGCTGTTTTAACATTGTCCCACAATAAAATTTCTGATATGACATATACTTTTCACTTTACCCAGAGATTTTAACTGAACCGTTCTGATTTAAAAATGCAATGTTCCAGACCAAATTCATTTTGCAATAATGTACCAGGGCATTAGGTTTTATTCCAGTGCAGATTGAATATAAACATTTATGCCTGGAAAGCTGTTGCAAAATCAACTTATCCTCTGGCCAGCTTTAGCTGAATATAATGCACACAGGTGGTTCTTACCTGGTTCTTTGAAAGCAGGAACAAATGACAGAAGAATGACCAACACTAACACTGACTGCAATTACAGGCACAACTTGGAACCATGTGCACTGAGAATTTCCGTGCCAGTTGGTAGTCTCAGATTGATTTTGTGTTTCTTTCATTTAATTTTATATTACTCAGACATTTTTAATTTCTACCTGTTACCAGCTGTACTGAGAGATTTGTTTGTTGGGGGTTCCTCCTACCTACAAATCTACCAGGGAATCAACACCAAAGCTCATGGATTCTGTGTTCCCACTCAACATTTCTCTCACTGACATCCTCAATTTGTGCTGTTTATCTATATATTTCATTCTCTCACTTGTTTCCCTCTTGTTTCCCTCTTTGCTGTCATCCATCCAGCACGATGCTTTCTAAGCTGTGATGGATCATCACACAGATCACTGTTTCATTTACCTCTATGGCTGGTATTTGGAAGCTTTCAGTCTGCACTTTTAAAGTCCCAGTGTTAATTAGGCTCCCTGCCTCTCCAGGGTTTACATGTCCTTTCCCATTCCCACAAAAGACTTCAGAAGTCATTTGGAAAAAAGACTGGTGCAATTTTTCAAGGTCGACTTTGATACAGTTTCTTGCCTTGTTAGTATCGATCAGTGCTCCCAGTCTAGTGTCACTTTATATTTCTGCACGTTTTTTAGTGTTCCCTCTTCTTGCCCATCATGTCAATACAAAATGTGGACAAGATTAGGCTTGGCACTGCAGTGGCACCCCATTTGTTGTCCTGTTTTTGCACTGCCTCAATCTATCCAACACACTTTTTGTCCCCTTAACTATGCCAATGTTTAATCCAGCTGAGAATTCACCATTATATTCATGCTTATTAGTTCTGTATATTCACCATTTGTCTTTTTCTATGCAGTGAATCCTTTGGAAAAGCCACAACATTTTTAATATCTAAGTTTCCCTGCATTGAGACCTGCATTAGCACACTTCTAAGGATGGTGGCTGGGACCTTAAAGGAAGGAATTGTCCCCAAAAAGACAGTAAGAGGTGATCATCAATATTTCTAGTGAAACACTCAACTGAGTAAGTTCTTATCCTCTAAGGATGTGAGTAGACAGGACCACGACAGGAATATCTCTGCTACAAACCAATTCCAGAACACAAACCTAAAAGCAGAAAAAATCTGCAGCTCACATTGGTCCAGACAGGGGTACTCATGGTGGCCCTCTCTGTGCTTATCAATAAAGAGGAGCCAGTACAAAAAATACAGATGCTGACCACACGGTTTATTTCATCATGTGAAGTGACCTTGGTCAGTCATACAGCTTCTGTTCTCTACCTGACTATTTTGATCCTCTGGCAAACACAACAGCCCTGTAACACAGCTTTGCCATCCTTGTTGAGAGCTGCAGCTTAGCAACCTGCTCACGTGTTTGTTTGGACACTGTTGATGGGAAAATTTCTGTTTTATATCCCTGAGATAAAATGACAAATGCAAATTTTGGAAAGATGAGAAAGACCTCTTGAACTAAAGATTTCTGAAAGCACCAAATAAGTCAAAGGTGTACACACTAATTTTAACTGCAAAATAAAATTTGTTGAAAGGACAATTTAAAGAGGCACAGCATTTGCACCCATATTCCCCAGATTCAAGAACATTTTGCAATGTTACTGCCATTATTCCAAGAAATGTGTATTATTAGATATGCATTATCATACACAGATAGGGTGAGGAGAGTTGAAGTCAGGAGAAGCTTTAAGTAGAAGAGGTCCATCCATATATTTCACAGACCCTGAAATATTGATCTTTTTAAAAACCCATAGGATTGGATATTAAATGCTTAACAATGATCTTTATTAAATAAATCTGCAAGTGATGACAGGCAATGTGGAGTATATATGTGTATGCAGGGCTACAAATAGCAACAAAGATGAAACTCTTAATCCAAAATCTGAATCAGAAAAAAACAGTGAGATGGAAGCCAATCATCATCTTTATAATTCCCATTTTACACCTTGTAGTTTGAAGGCCAGAAGCAGTTACATGGTGTCTGAAGCTGTGTAGTCAGTCTGAGGTGGTGCTGAAAATTAAGCCACATATTGAGGATGTAAACCTTGTGCTTTGTCCATCAAATCTGCCTTTTTCTGACTGAAGCAGGAGAAGCCACAGCCTTCTCAGCACTTTCAGGTTCCGACTTCCTTGAGTTTTTCACAGACTGCATAGAACTCTTCCTTACTGTCCAGTGGCACTAGTTCAATAAATGCACGGAAACTGAGAATCCCATGAGCTCAGCTTAAGGTAACTCATTCAAGTAATGAAGCAATTATTTCTAGGAATACAGATTCATCTAAGACCTCTCAGTCATCTCCCATCCGCAGAGACACCACCAGCAGATGCACTTATAATATCCTTGTCTCCATTTTAAAAGCAGTCAAAAATTGAGCAAACACATGATATAGTTGCTGCAAAATTGCATTATGAATAATTAAAGTGAAGCCTCTTTTTCCCCACTGCAGTCCATTACAGGGTTTTTCCTTTTCTTTGATATAGATAAAATCAGAAAAGAAAAAAGAATCAGGGGGATACTTCTGGTGTGGGATCATATTGCTAGAGCAGATCAGTGGGAAATCTCCAGCAGAGTGCTATAGAAGTCTTATGCAGGGGGTTCTTCTTGATAAGTTGTCTGGAATATGAGGTTTTTTGCAGCAGAACATTGAGCAGTAGCATAAATTCCCTTGCAGTGCTCTCAGGCAAAAAGCACAGGATGTTAATTTCCACATATGCTCCCAGTGTGATACTATATTATGGAAGAAGGCACTTTGTGGAAAATAGAAATAATCTGGTAGGATCTAAGCTGACCTGTCCATATATTAGCATTCCCAGGGAAACAGAGAGCTGGTAACATTAATTTAAACCATTTGAGATCCAAAAATTGACAGCTGGGAAGGCTGGTATAGGCAAATATCAACTCTTTCTGTTGAACTTTGCTGCACTTTCACCTTTCCAAATCTTGAGTGTCTAGTCAAAAGTAGACATAGGCTCCCTGCTTTTCATTTGAGACAGAAAATCACCTCCAGAGAGTGATATATCCACTGCAGAGACAGATGTCTAAGACAACTGTGACCTCTTTTGGAGATGCCTTTCTCTACTGTTCCGAGGAGGAATGGATAGTCTGATTGATAACTTTGTGCAAAAGTGTTCCTACCCCATAAATCAGAATGAATTCATACTCCATAGTTTTACTATATCAGCTGGCAGTGTTTCAAAATAGTGATTTGCTTTTATTTTTCTCATTTTTCCTTCATTACTGTAGTAGCAACCTGTGTGCCTCTTCCCCTTCGATGCTCCTCACCCTCTTTTCATGACTGCATTACTGGTAGAATAAAATTCAGTCTGTAGATGTAAAGAGATTACTGGCCATAACAAGAAAAACAAGATGATAGAAAATACTTTTGTACATGGTGCTTAAATTTTGTACTGTCTCCTCACTAGTAAAGCGAACCCTCCAGGCTTCTTGCCCCATAATTAGTTAAATACCCAGTTAAGCAGGATGTTTAAAAGCACACACTTGTTCAGGTGCACCCTACAAAGTTATCTTTTGGAATACAAAATAACAGTACCAGAAAAGGAAGAAGAGTTATTCAGGGATATGTGGAAGATGAAACCAAAATGATGGCATCCAACCTTTGGAAGAAAGACTTTCTAGACACATTGAGTCAGAATAAGAAGAGTGAGAAGAATCCAGACTGGTTTTAGCTGATATTTGGAAAAGCTGTGGCTGGACAGCAGGATTTCCTGCAATAACAGGTGGTTTTTACCTTTGGAGACAGTTTTCTGCTCTGGCATTCCAGCAGGTGACAGTAACACTTGGACGCCCTCTGACAGCCTCTGAGGAACAATTTGGAAAACTTCCTACCAAAAGATTTCCAGTGTGCTGCTCACTGCACAGAAACAAATCCAAGAGCCGTAGGATTGCTGGCAGATATCTGAGGTTGGGGGTTCTTCCCACAAATAAGCATTTTATTTTCTTTAAAAGGGATACTTGTCCTAAAAAGTATGAATTTCAGCACTTCTGCTCACAGTAAGTTGTTAACCCAGGCCCATCACAGATGTAAGTTGTTTTGCTCAGTAACACACAAAAGCCTCTGGCTTCCAATCTGTTCCTTTTCTTTTGAGTATCCTCTCCCTGTTTATCAGATCTGCCAAGCATAAAAAAGTTTCTGGATGTCACAATATTGACTACTTTGACAAAAGACACAAGTCAAGTGCAAGCTGCAAAACCCTTCTGAGATACTGTCTTGGGCTGGAGTCTCACACTGATTTAGGGAGGTGGCCAGAGGGGAGCCATTCTCAGAAAGTCATAAGAGTCAAGGAATGAAAAAGCCAAATTGAATCATCCAGCCCATTACTCTGAAAGCACAGGATTGGTCATAGAATACATTTAAGCCCTGTTTAGTCTGAAGGGTCACCAAGGCTGACACTTTCTTCCCAGGGCTCACAAAGATGAGCAGATTCTCTCAGTTTAACCATTCCTGGGCTGGGTGAGCCATGGTGGCTGCCCATGTGTGTCCTATTAGTCAGGCTAATTCAATTTAGCTTTAGTCCAATTATCTCAGATTAGCTGTGACCTAAAAACATGCACAGACAGTTAAGGTGCCTCTAGTGATGTGCAATACTTTGACAGAGAATTCAAGCACTCACAAGACTATTATAAACTGGATTTCCTAATGATCTCTCATTTTTTTACCTTTCTTTGTTTTACAAAGTAGGCTTAGGTAGCTGGTTTTGAAGGTTTACAATTCCCCTCTCTCAAACAGGTACAAATCAGCTCTTGTCAAAGTGGTATTAACTTGCTCTTGCAGTGCCATGTGTCAGCCTGGGATCACATTGTTTCCTGCAAGGTATTTTTGTCAGTGGGGAGTCATAATAAAAGTGGAGAACTTCCACACAGGCTTAACTTCTCTTTGAACAGTAAAGAGAAGGAGCACAGCAAACCAAAAACTTAAGCACCTCTAAATGTAGGCATATTTATTGACTGTATTAAGCACATTAATTCCTTCTCCAATATAAACAGGTAGATATCCCCATTTGATAGTGTTTCCATGGGTTAAATCTCTATTCTCTGTGTAGATATGTATTGCAAAATACCATAACAGAAAAAAGCTCTTATCTGATGAATTTAAAATGCTGACCCAATGCTTTCTGGGAAAAACTATTTCCATTTAAAACAATATTTTTCTAGAGGATGTAAAGTTTCTGCTGAGATATTCAATGTCACAGGTATTTCGTATATTTATCTGGAAAATATTGACAATTTTTAAAGATTATGGTATTATTTTTATTGAATGTTTGTTATTATGGTTAAGACTTTTCCATTTTTATCAAAAAGACATTATTTGCCCCACCTGAAAGTCCAATAAATAATACTATTTAAATAACGATTTAATAAAAAATATTGACTAACTGCAAAGAACAAAAGTAAGTTTTGAAAAACAGAACACTTTGTTCCTAGTTTTTTCTCTGTTCTCTCAGAAGGCAGTAGTTCATCACAACAAGAAAAAAAGTGTCACTAGGAAATAATATAGTGTTGGTAGATTCCTCCTGAGAGGAAATCTTCACAGTATACAGTCCATAGTCATATAAATCTGGCAAAATATGAATAAATGGATGGTAAAGTGAGTAGAAATACAATATTAAAAAAAAAAAAAAAAAAGATCCAAAAGATTCTACAAGTATTGAACAACTAGGAGTCTATATGATGACCCAGTTTAATAATTTTGGGGGTAAGACAAGGGTTCACCATGTCATTTATTTTGCTGCTTGTTTTTCTCTTTTTTATATATAATACCTCTGCTATTCCCAGGAGCTCATTAAAATACCATAGCAGCAAGTAGCAGAAGATCAAGCTTGCCAGAAAAAGTGTATAAAACAGGATCTGGGACCTGTGTGCAAATTTTGGAGGATGGAAGTGTATAACAC
This sequence comes from Corvus kubaryi, assembly GCF_017639235.1. Lineage (NCBI taxonomy): Eukaryota > Metazoa > Chordata > Aves > Passeriformes > Corvidae > Corvus > Corvus kubaryi. Next base: position 27,722,771 of record NW_024582073.1, read on the forward strand.
AGCATCCTGGGGCACATACATTTTATTCTTCAGGTTTTTAAACAGCAAAATTCATCAGGTGCACAAATATCCCTTCAACAGTGCTGCTAACAGGAAGAGAAAAAGCAACAGGGAGTTGTTTACCCTGGAGAAAAGGAGGCTTGGGGGGAAACTTACTGCTCTCTACAACCACCTGAAAAGGGGTTGTAGCCAGGTGGGGGTCAGGCTCTTCTCCCAGGTAACAAGTGACAGGACAAGAGGAATAAGTCTCAAGTTGTGCCAGGGGAGGTTTGGATTTGATAGTAGGGAAAATTTCTTCCCTGAAAGCGTGGTCAAGCATTGGAACAGACTGCCCAGGGCAGTGCTGGAGTTGTTGTCCCTGGAAGCGTTCAAAAAATGTGTAGATGTGGCACTTGGGGACGTGGTTTATTGGTGGACCTGACAATGTTATGTTAATGAATGGACCTGACACTCTGAGAGGTCTTTTCCAGCCTTAATGATTCTACTAATACAATGAATTCCTGTTCTATGTATTATTTTGAAATACTCTCCAAAAATGCTTATTTTACTTACCTTCCACTTTGTTTATTTGAAATATTTGTGGTAAGACTTTCTCAAAATGAAAACATTCTCCAGCAGTGCTTCATTTACAGGTAATTGTGACAATGAAACCATTGTGTGCTTCAAAAGGAGAGTGCAGATGGAATGGATCCAGAAGAAGGAATTTTCTGGCACCTGGACAGCAAAGGGTCAGATCAAGTGACGAGCTACTGTCATTGGCATAATTCAATTCCTTACCACTGGGCTGATGAGGTAATTAATAAAAAGGCCCCATGGTCTTAAATCAGCTTTTAATAGAGCACTCTGAAGCATTTGGCTTCACAGCCTCATTTTTATTTCATCTGTTTTGGAGCCTCAGCACCTTCTAACGGGATCTGAACCTATTAGCACATAGCCCATGAACCACAACACTTATGCAGTGGCAGATGTTCCCTGAAGTTCTTAGAGAAGGCAGGTATGGAGTAATCTTTCTCTGCCTCTGCTGGTCTCAGCCTGCTCTGTAACATCAGTAAAAAACTGACTTATGGCAGCAAACAAAAATTAATTGTTTTCCTCCAGCGTTTTCTGTTGTTTTGTTGCTTTTTTTTTCCCTGGAATGAGATGCTTGATGCTAAATATCTTTGCTAACAATACAGAAATGCAACCCTCTTCTGAATCGTGGAAGTATTTTCTTTTACTGCAGGGTAGGGCAATTAGTTTTACCATTTATTAGTGCCCTGTGTCAAATGTTCCTTCTTTTCATCAACCCCAAACCTGTCACCTTTAAAATTCACTGCTTGCCTCTTCGTGATTATATTATGGAACCATTCAATCACCATTTCCCAATCACAAACATTTTGATTAAATTCCCAGTTGCTAAACTGCTTGCAAAGGTAACCAATGACAATGTTACATTTCTTTTTCTAAAGGAGAAGATTTCTATAAATATTTTCATTGTTCTGTGATAGGTGCCCTGTCTGGGGCTTCATTACCCTCTCTGGGGTTTTTTTGGAAGTGGAACCAGCAGATCAGAGGAGGCTGGGTCTCTTGATCTCTATAATGAATTACAATTATGTCATATTGTTTTCTGGCTGGCTGGTCATGCATTTAACATCTCTGTATCCTCTTAGGACCAATCCAAGGGCCATTGAACAGTGAACTGCCTCCAGTGGTGCCCAGGGATCTTGCCTGAATGAAGCTGTCACTACCACTCCCTTTTCAACCTATATAACTTATGCTTGTTACCATCAAACTTCATTTAATATTGAGAAATTGAGTTTGGAGAAGATACCTCCAGATTTTTTTTTTATCTTCTTTGGATTTGATTGCCATAAGTAGTTTCCTTTCTCATCTGTAAGTCTTAGTGTCCTGCTGTTCACCCTAATTTTCATGTCCTCTGTACAGAAACTATTCATTTTGGGGGTATGTGACACTATGAGATATATTTCAACAAATATGTGAATTTCACAAGGGAATTTGCATACATTCTCTCTTGTTCCATCTGGGGTTTTTTTGATATGGTAAATACACATCTCTCTTCTGAGATTTTATTCTTAGCCCACAGTGTTGTCTAAACATCTGAAGCATCTCTTGTGTGAGGAGCTTGTTTTATTCTCATTTCTCTAGCTTTTGTAGTTATTTTATCAACAGTTGATTTGCTACACAGACACAAATAAACACACATGGTGGAACTGCAAATTCCATAACAAGGGAGAGCAGAGGGGTTTTCTGTGATCCAGGTTCCATACGAAGCTGGGTCATCTGCCCACAGTGCTGCCTTCCCTGGAGATCTGTCAAACCAATAATAGGTCCACGTGATGACAAGTAAATTTTGTTCCAAACTCATCGCACCTGATCCAATGCAAGCAGTGCTAACTCTCATTAATTTCAGTGCGCATTGAATTTGTATCTCCAATTAAACTGCATCACACTTTAAGCTCTTTTAGAGTGTGAGTATATTGTAACAGCAAAACTGGATCAGCAATCAGAGGTTCCAAGCACAGAAAAGGTTCATCTGAGTATCCAGTGCTATAGTTTGCCACTGAGAAAATAACAATTGCCAATAAGAGCAGGATGGACTGAGTTCTTGATTCTGTAAACAGATTTCTCTGTAAAACAGAGGTACAGAAAGTATGATGAATGTTCTAGATTAGTGAGAATAATCACTTGGAAAAAGAAACTTTCAGTGTTCGTGCACAAACAGAGAAGGAATCCCTGTCCTACCCTATCCAAAATATTCAATATCCCCTGCTGCTGTATTAAACAAAACCAATTATGCGTATGTTTTCTGAGGTCTTATCTGATTGGTCTTCCCTAAAACCTGTATAATTCATCTGTTTAACAAAAGAAATGATTAGATCCATAGGCATTCATTAATAACCTGAAGCTGATTTAACTGTTAAAGCATTTTTGGGATGAGGGTTCTGAATTGCCAGAATTTCAAGACATCAAAGCCTTTCTGAAAAAGATGTAGACCCTTCTAATATATCTTTTGAGTTCCCTACAACCAGAAACTTTTACTCAACAGATGTCTTTCAGAGACCATATTTCACCATGGCCTCGCTGCACTGTTTGAGAAATCAGCACCATAATTATGGGGAACTGCTGAATATTTTGTAGGAGTGCTTCCCTAGTCTATCCTTTCTCTTCAAAATTATGATTATTACATAAAACATGATAAAACTTACTTGTCTTGTTAGAGAAAAAAAACAATGTGAGACTTCTTTGGTTTTGCAGACCTCTATAGGTTACATTAAAATGAAATATTATTTAAAGTTTGTGATTTAAAGCTCTGCAAGTTTAAAACAAAGGAAACAAAGAAACAGAAATAACATTGTGCCTCATGTAGCAAACAGCAGAAACAAACAACATGCAGCACCAGTTTTGCCATCCCTCCAAGAAACAGATCAATAATGAAAATGTGCTTCATTTTTTATGAATTGCTATTGCTGTAATTTATTTGGATATAAAATCCATATTTCAGCCAGGCAATGAGGCAAAGGTACTTCTTATGGGAAGCACACAACTGGGTGAGGTGTTGTGGGTCTGATAATGGAAATGTAGTTTCATGTTCTTAGACTCTAATATGAGCCATACCTCTCTTTCCTCCAGTGTTTCTTAAGGGAGATCTCAGCACTAACAGTAAAAGAAGGCAGATTAGCAACAAATCACACCAGTATTTCTCCAAGGTACTTGGTGAACAGCGGAGGCCTCCAGGAAACAGAAATTCAGGGATTTATTGCATAATTCTGTCCTGAGATGCTTTTCCAATCCTTTACTCCTCTTCCTCTGCCACTTTTTTCTTCTGGTGATTTTTTTACAATCTCCCTTATTCTCAAAAGTTGTAGCAGCCTTCTCAATATCAACCTGTTACATAGATTTTCAGAAGTTAAAAGCTTCACAATTTATAACCCTTGAAATACTGCATAATATTACTAAGACAAAAACACAGATAAGATCTTTAATTTCTAATTGATATAAAAAATTTTAACATAATCCTTGCCATAATCTTTCCCTGGGCTTCTTTCTTGAGATTTAAAAAAAAGGCTAACACCACTAATGCTGCTTTTACATTATAGTTATTTTTATTTTATATTTTTATTTGATATATTTATTTTATATTTTATATTTATATTTTATATTATATAGTTATTATATAGTTATATTTCTTTTATATTATAGTTAAAGAGCTGCAGAGAGATTATTAAAATAGTTATTCAAGCTGACCAGGAGAGACACAAAGCTGACAGTTCTGCAGTTATTTTATTATTTATGCCAGAACTTCATTATGTTTCTCTGGAAATGATCACATTTTCAGCAACCAAATTCCACCTTGGGAGACCTGAGAACTTCTGAAATTCTATGAGATTCAGCAAAGTCACAGCAGATGTTGCTACACTAAGTTTAAAACAAACAAACTCTCTGAATGCAATTACACATTTGGTTTCAAAACAAGAGGCAACTACTGAGAGTACTTAACATTAAATTTTCCCAGTGAGTTTGTTATTCCATCTTCTTTACACATCTTTCAGAAGAGTACAGGGTTCACCACCGATGGAAACCAATGGATTAGAGGGACACCAGTCTCAGTAGTTACCTGCTTCAGCTGATCTGTTGGTTTTGTTTCTTCTGTTCCAAAGCTCAGTACGTTTGAAATTAGGGTTTAATATTTCTCCTGTCTCAGTATTTTCCTGAGCAAGGCTGCTCAACATGAACTGCTGTTTTGGCAACCCAAAATACAATAACATTTTAGTCAGAAGTTCAGCTGCAGGAGTTCTGAAAACATAACCTGTAAGGGGTCATCAAGGGAAAGGTTGGCAGACAGAATTCAATACCACCTCTACTTCTCAGTTCTTCAGAAATACAACTGAAGAGTTTTCTTCTAATTTCTTGATAAAATATTTTTTATTAATGGTCACTAACTCCAGCTAAATTTGTTATCACATGGTATTTTACTGTTTACATTTATTGATTGGTTGGTTAGATTCTATAAGCAATAATTTACCTTTTTTTACAACAAAATCTTTCACACAAACTCTTTTCTTTCCACAGATATTTAGTTTTACTTCTGCTTTTAAAGGTAACTTTATTAAACCTGTTATCAAAATGCAGTCCAACTCAGCACATGAAATCATTAGGCAGTTTTCATCTGCTGAAAGTTTGCTGTTTGGTAAAAGGATAACCCAAACCTACAACTTAGTGAAAGAACTTTTTTAGTTCTTTTCCTTTCTGAAGTAATTTTCCCTTTTAAATGTAATGAAAAAAACCCCCCAAAAAACCCAACACAGTTTACTTAATAAAATTTACATTCCTCTGCTCCTTACTGAAGGTGTTCCCCAAACTTGCAAGCACTGCAATCTTTTGGAGGTAGAAGTCATGCCTACCTTCTGTGGTGCTGAACAGACACCAATAAATATGATAATCCTGCTTGACATTGCTCCCAGTAACACAAAGAAATGTTTAAATGGTATGTGGGGATGCTAAAGCTGTGATTCCACAGTGACTTTCCTAAGTACCAGGAGGTGTTGAAGAGATACTGTCCCTCCTGTATTTCTTTCTATATTCCTGCTTTCACACCACTCCACCTTATTTTTGTGCCATTAGGAAAACCTGTACAGCTTGAGGAAAAGCTGGAGGTCCTGAAAACTGGGATGTCAGGCATGGGGTTAGTTTTAAACAGATCAGTTTTTTATTTGACCATAAATTAATTTGTCTGGTCAAGGATGTTTTACAGATTTAATAAAAACCATACCTTGCCTAAGTCTAGATGGTTTTCTAGTTCTTTCTGTGGAACAGCATTGACTATGTCCAAGTCAAATGCTGGGACTCCATAAATAGATGGTCCTATATACACATTAGTATTTATGTTTCCAAGTCCAGGCCCACAGCTGAGATTCTTTGACAATATCCCATTTCCTTGTATTGACACTCTTTTCAGTCTGCTGCCTGACTCTACTGTCATAAGTTTATTGCAGTGTCAGAGAGTCAAAGGACAGAAATGCAGGAAACAGGGTTTGAACGGCCTTCATGTACTCAGATCTGCAAACTTGGTTTTGAAACCCATCCCAGAGTGCAATTTTGTCCTTCTTTCAAGAGCTCCCAAAGATATCAAAAGACTGAAAGAACTTTACATCTTTTGCCACACGGTTTTAATTTTTGGCAGATCTAATAAGAGCAGTTTCCCCTACACTTTTGAGTAATTCTTCCACTTGGTGCTTGACAGGTTTTTTTCTCCTTGATTAGCAAGTATTTGTCTTTCTAAAGCAACCTAGAAAGCAATGTGTCACATATAAATGAGCAGTTATAAATCTGATCAGAAAAGCAAGGGACTCAAATTAATAGTGGGGTTTTGTTGATAACACCACCTAATTGCAGACAGTATTTTTGAAAGGTTTGTACAGGCAGTGGGCATATTCAGGCCTTGAAAGACAGCAAGGCTTCACAGAGGATCAGGTTATAAATTGCACTATGGAATTGATGGATAGAGCTAAGTAAGCTTCTTCACAAACGTCTCTTCACACTAATTTATTGAGTTTTTTTCTCCCATTAGGTCTTGGTATTTCTCTTTTACAGAGAGTGAAATCATTAGCATTAATTGGTAAATTAACATGACTTCCTCATTGTCTGTTTTGTGTTGTGTGCAGTCTCTCTTGAATGCAGCAAACACTTTACCCGGTTAAATTATTGATTTGTGCCTAAAGTGCTTCCTTTGTAATTCGAATTGAATGCTAAAAATACCTTGCTGAAGCACTAGGGTTGAAAGTAACCAGCAAGATCAGGATTAGGGATTTCACACTCTTTATCTTTGCTCTGACACTGACTCACCACAAGCCATTTCCCCTCTCAGCCACTCACACCTCTAAAGAGCATGAGCACAATTTTGCTATTTCATGTGGGCATTTTTAAGAGGGTAAGCCAATATGCACACAGCATTTTGATGACCAAAAGAACGGAATGCTTTTACTATTACATAGCAGGGTTTGGTTTGGTCTTAATTTGTTCCCTACTTTTATTCTGCATATGTGAAATGACGTGTTAAACTGTCATAAATAGATTACATCTATTTATCCTCGTGATTTTGGAAATCATTGCATGGATGTGGGCTGTAATCTAAAGCTGATTGAGACCTGTAGAGAAATTCTTACCAAAAGCAGTGGGATTAGGCTCTCAGAGAGTCAACATAACTCTCTTTTGAAATATTTCTGGTACAATAATGTTATCCACCCATCCTTTCACACCTTCCTGGCCACAGCATGGGGAATCTGCAGACTACTGAGATAAGAGCAGACACCAACCAGTGAGAAATTTTAATCCTGAAAAGCAAAAAATAAAACCAGAGCTAGCAAAGAAACCAAACCCAGTGGCAAGGGAAATGACAGAAAGAAGTTCACCAGGCAGAATTATAAAAAATTCAAGAACAATTAGTTGTAAAGTACAAAATTTTAGTCTATAGTAATCTGACCTTTAAAAATTCAGTTTCTGGGAAGGCAAGATAGAAAATATAAGTTAACACTGGACAGAGGAGACTTATATTCACTTGTATAAGTCCCCTCACTGCTCTTCTATATTCTATCATCTTCTATCTATTTCTATATATTAGCAGTTAAGGCACACTGTTTGGCAAGAAGATGATGATTAATATGAATTCCTATTTACTTGTTTCTTCTTTTAATAAAAAAAAAAAAAAAAGGCACAAAGAAACTCCTTCCTTTGAATATTCCAGTTACTTAAGTGAGTGTTTGTGTATTGACAAAGACTGATTGCTTTCCACTGCGTTATAGAGTGCTAAGAGCTTTCATATTCCCCAGCTTCACTGCGTTTTGGACCTTTTGACTGTGTTTTGCCAGGGCAATTTCTAGGCAGTGGCTCTGTTTTAATCAGACCAGGCATTTTGCCATTCACCATTCACACACATTTTTCTATTATTTTGTGCTTCTCCAAAGACAAAAATAAGCTATTCAAAAATGCAGTAAACCAGTTCTCCAGATGTGACAGATCCAATTCAGATGAGGCAAAACCACAAAGTTTATTTATTGTTACACATTCTACAGAAGGAGAGATTTAGACAATGGAATAGATTACATCTGTAGATATGGAAAGGAAATGCTATATTAAGAGGTACAGGAAGCACAAATATGCAACAGGCAGATGAAAACCAGCCTTTTTCTGACATCACTGTTCTGTGGGGGTGGTGGTGGGGAGAGGAGGAAAGCAAATCTATCCCTGATATAACCTTTTATCCTCAGCGGTGTTCCCTAGGGCTCAGGTAGTAATTTTCAAAAGCCTTGTGGATGCAGGAGCCCTGGTACAGCCCCACTGATGCTAAAAGTTGTCCATGCAGATGGAGATGGTACAAAACTCACTGCAAGGCCAAAGCCAGGTTGAAATCTGGACAAGGCAGGTGCATCTCCCATGGAAGGTATTAAGCCAAATGCAGTGGCCGTGTGGGCAGGGAGGAAATCACTCCTGCAGTTATTTTGCTGTGGAATTCAGCCCAGAAGTTAATGGGGAAGCAACACCTGCTCAAATCTGCTCTGAAAACTCCACAAGATGCACACAGAAAAACAACTTTACTTGATACAGGAATTTCTTTCTACTGCTGCTGTTTCACTGGCCACCTTCCAGAACAGGGCTTTAGGAGCTTTAGGGCAAGAGGAGTTAGGACAGTCAGAACAGATTTGGGTCCTACTTAGTTCTATTTCATGCTAGTATTTTCATATAAGCATGTGAAACCTTTAGGGTTTTGGCCTTGAAATGTCTGTCACGCTCAAAACAGAGCCTGAAAGGAGGGGAGAAAGCAACAAAAGCCATCCCACCATCTGTTAGTACAAATCATTTTCCCAGCAAAGTGTCGGTTTGGTACATTCTCCAAACAAAATCTACTTCTAAGCAATCTAAAACGCTGCGAACAGACAAGCTTATTAGCACTTGTCGTATTTGATTTAGGAAATACTGGAATTAATTTCCTCCTCTACACTGATAAAGTACTTGCAAAGAAGTCTGGAAATACAGCGGAAATTTGTGTCTTACAAAGGGAAGTTGTACTTCAGTTGTGTAATTTCTTTGGAAATCTCCATGCAGAAAGAACCTGTAGTGGGTATGGGTATGGAAAACATAAATCAGTTCCTCTCGCTTGTAGACCTCTTGGAGCAAAGTGCAGGTCTCTCTTTTGTACTTAGTGTATTAGAAAGTCAGAAATTAGGACTATGACTTTAATATTTTATAAAACATTATATAACATAAAATAGTTCAAATAGCTTGATCTGGTATAGGGCATTGTATAAATGGGATAACTATATTATTAGATAAATGGCCGTGACCAGGAATAAGAGTACAAGATTAATTCTCTGTCTGAAAGTTCAGAAGTCATGTTAGACCAGGTCTATCCTAACTGAATTTAGCTTCAATTCCCTTCTTTGATTGAAGTCACATCCGGTAGTTTTCATGCTACCTTTGCTGAATTTCACCAACACTAAAATTCTTCACAGAGGTGATTATTCCATCACTTATATATTTAATATGTTCAGCTATGGAACTGTGGAGTTTTAATTTGCTTTTTTTTTTTTAAGGTGTTTGCCTCTGACAGAGACACCATTGCCTCTGAAATTCTCACATTTTGTTCTGGATATTTCCTGTACTGGTAAAAAGCAGAGAACAGCTACACAATAATGATATTCATATTATAAAGCACAAGAGATTGTCCTGCAATAAAATTCTATGGAGTATAAGCCATCCTCCTTTTCCCAGACATCTTTGATCTTCCAGAATTTCCAGGTCGCCAAATTTAATTATGGCCCTGCAGTTGTTCACTTTGAATGAGCACAAAATAAACCACGACAATTTACCCTTGTCTGTCTAGAGAAGAACTGTGTCAGTATTTTGCAGTGTAATTGCTTTATGGAACAACAGCATAATCACCCTTTATCTACTCAACAAACTCTTTAGAAGTGCTCACTGTACTCTGTTTTTCAATAACTGCCAGAACCTAATCAGAACTCCAATTGCCACATCTATATTCGAAAAGTCCTGCTAGCAAAGCTTTGCCATCTCATAGCATGACAAAGTCACACCACCAGCTGACTATCGGGCCAGGAAAATGTCTTTTAGGCACAGCTGTGCTTTCAGAAAACTTCTATAAAATTACCTTGGGCTATTGAAGCAGGAAGTGCAAAAATTTGGCAGAAAACACACACACACACACACACACACACACAAGAAAAAAAAAAAAAAAAAGCAAGAAAATAAACGAAAATTCCAGAACTGTCTGCAGCTGTGGTGCAAGTAAAACCAATCAGGACTTCGTTTTTAACCCACGAACCAAAAAAAGCATGAAACAATTCACATCTACATGCTTCAGTCTGCCCTCCCCCCTCCCAAAACTAGATGACCATATCCAAATTGCCTGTTATAACAAGTTTTTAGTATTTGCTGCCACTCACACCCTTCACAAATGTTGTCTGCTAGTTTCTACTGGCCATAAATCGGATGTAAACTGAGAACTGAACAGTCTGGACAATCATCTGTCGTTCCCTGAGCCACGCTTTATTTACCAGTATAGGTATATTTAGTGACTATATTTGTAATACATGTATTTTGAAAATAGCCTGACCAAATTATCTGTGAGGATTAGGAATCTGTTCTGGAGATAATACTTGCAGGTAGCTATCTTATCGTCCTTAAATAGTCTCAGTAAATGTTTATTTAGGATTAAACTGTACCTATTTTTTTTTTTAATGGTCAATACAATTTATAGCCAGTTTGCTTTGTCATTCTCTACTGTTATTATTTCTGTTTGTTACTCAGAGTATCACAGAGGTCGAAGACACCCAGATTCCTACTCTCATTTTTGTATCAGAGAATTTGTGGTAGCACCACTGATGCATTTTGACCCCAAGCAAGGAGGTTTATGTCTAACTTTGACTCGGAAAAAAAAAAAGGGGGGGAAACAAAAGAAAAAAAAAAAGGAACAACTAGCTGACTAATTAATTTTTAATTGAACTAATTTGCATGGAGTTGTGCTTGTGGTAGTTCAGAAAACAGTCACCTCTGATTAATATTTATCACAAAATTAGAAACACTAACAAGCTTTTTTGGTATAGCCCATTAATCTAAATAGTTTCTTCTAAGTCAAGCCTGTTTTACACAGACATTTTAATTTACGGGTCCTACTTGGACCACTGTTCACATTTAGCAAAATTTAGCTACAAAATTTAGCTAACTGATATTCCCAGAAGAATGTAACAGCTTTTCATCCTCTGCCTAGATGATTAGCTTTGGTCAGCTGCCATGCACCCACCCAGCCTCACCCCCCTTCTTCAGACATTGTTAATTAGGAAAACAGTTTCTCATTTCTTGACCTTTGTGTCATAATTTGTGTTATTTGTCTGTGCCACAGATATCTAAGAGATTTTAAAACTTTTTCCTGGGAGAAAACTCCCCCATATTCTAATATGAACTACTATCTATTTTGTATAAATAAATCATCTAGCATTAGTTTTTCATCATGTGTTCTTTTGGGGAGGAAAAGTTCCTGCTGTTCCTTTCCAAGGGCTCAGGAGAGGAAAATGTGGAACCAACATGAGAACAATTGAAGCAGAAAGAAAGGAATAGCTAACAGGCATATGAAGAATACATGAAATACGTGAAAACCTGTTTCTTAGGTTTAAAGTTAATCTGCAGGTATATAGAGGGGTTTTTTGCCTCATATTTTATGCTGATTGCTAAAGATATGTGTGTCTTAGGGCTTTGAGAAGTTCATACTTCTCTCTTGCACTTTGAAAGCAAATGATGAGAAATAAGTGAGCAGTGAGTGGAAGATGTGCAAGACAAAGATGACAGAAAGCCTTAGATGTGCATTGTCAAGACAAATGTCATTATATTGCCAAGAATATGCAAAACATTGGCTAAGAAGAGCTAATTTGAGTGACATAATCACTGTGTTCTATTTTTCCCACCTGGACAAGAAACTTTCTTGACTGCTCTGCTACTGCTTGCTCTGTTATTATTGATACGTGATTTTAATAAGCATTAAAATTCATGCCAACACCTTTAAATAATGACAAATGTTACAAAAATATCTTCAGGCTCTGCATAAGACAAGTTAACATAAATATTAGTGGATAGGTCTTGAGCCAGTGTGGATGAATGTACCTTACTTGGAGTCAAAGCAATTATGTGTAATTACACAACCTGAGCTCATAATTCTTTCTTTTCCCCTTGAGGGATGGATTTTTTTCAAATATCTAAAACTGGATGGGAACATCTTGTCTCACTATAAATATACAAGGAAAGCCAGGTACCTGATACACACAGATATCTTTGCTAGGAGGTTCTTTGATGGTACAAGCTAGAGAGATCTGTTTGAATATCTGTATTTTCTGGGAAGTAATGGGATTCTCTCACTTCTTGTCTTACTCATACAAACCAGACCTTATTGCAAATAACTTTTGGGGGCTAAGATGCACATGTATGCAGAAACAATCTCTGAAACCTTGAAATTTCTTCAGCCACAAGTAAAACACACGGCTTTTGTCTTGTCTCCAAATACAAATCTAGAGTTCCCATTGATATTCTTGGCAGTGGCTACATATATCTTGACGTAAGAAATCGGTGGATTTCAGTCAAACTAATTACAAAGAGTGCTGTTTACATAGCAATGTATTTCCCCAGTAACATGGTATTAAGAGTGGAAACCAAAATGCTACACACTTATGGGCCAGCTATGCTGACTCCATAAATAAATAATTGTGCAGCCAAATTTCTTGGCCACTCTGTATATATTATACTGAACATCTTTCCAAGTATAATTAATAAATAATGAGATTTTTAACTGTGGATTATCTTTCCTGTATTTGCTGTGTCTCATTCTAAAAAAGCAAATAAAGCAAATAAAAAGCAACCACAACAGCAACAAATGGTAACTATTTTTAAATTTAAACTGCTGTCTTTTCTTTAGAAATAAGAATCTGAGTAACACTGTGGTTTCAGATGGCAGTAAAATTGTTTGTTTTGTAAGTTTTGCTTATTTTTATCATAGCATATTAGATCTCTTGCTCTAATACTGTGGACACAGAATGCTAAATAGATGTGTTGATGATTAAATGACATCTGGAATATTTCCAGGACATCTGTTACATGATTTAGGTATGCTAATTCCTGGGAGTTATGGTGTAAAGTTTTTAATCACATTGAAAATGGGATTGTCCTTGACTACTAATACACAAAGAAATAAAAGTAAGTTATATGGCACTGAAAGTAATTTTCTCTCTACAGCATATCAGGTTAAACTGTTAATACCATCATCAGCCTGAGGTACTTCATGTATTTCAGAGACTTAGGTCATACCAATAGTTCCTCATTTCCCATCCTAAATTGTGACAAAGCTTGTCCTGGAGACTGGTACCTCCAAGAATCTCAAGACAGATGGCACCAGCTATTATATCACCCCATGCAAACAGGATTGTGCTGCAAAATGATGATTAATTAGATTAGGAAAAATCAATGAGGCGTATTTTTATCATCTTCCCCAGCTCAGAGTTCTTACTGACTAACATGAGTGAGTTTACTCCTGGTGAGTTTGATTTGTGTTGGGCTTATTATAATTTTCTTTGAAAAGCTTTGTTTTTCAGGGGTTTGGGTTTTTTTTTTTTTCATCTGAATAGGGCGCATGAATGTTATTTGTCTCTTTTAAAATGCATTTACAATTTGTAAGAACTCAAAACTTTAATTGGACAACAATCCAGTCTATATTGGTTGGTTGTTAGGCCTTTTCATCATCTGAATCTTCACTTGCTCATTGTTTGTCTAGTACAATGATTCACTGGACATCTTAGCATGACAGAAATCTTGAAATTTCTTGAGTGTTTATAAAAAATTGCTGGTTTTTAATGGTTGTACTTGATGTAACAAACTGGTAGTGTGGAATATACACAGTTTGCTTGGTTTCACTTTTGTAAAAGGTACAGGGTTTGTTCTAATTAAAAATAATCTGTCTTTTCAATGTAATTTTGTCTACCTCTTAAAGTAGCTACATGATCTTCACTGTGTTTCTGTCATTATATATCAAATAATTAAAAAACCATAATATTACTAGAAGGTAAATCTTTTTCTTAAAGTGGAGATAGAGATGTAGACAAGAAATAATTGAAGTTACCAACATTTTTAAAAAGGATAAATGACACAGGTAATTATTTTCTTGGTACTCTGATACTGATCTTGGACAAAATAATGGAGCAGAAGACAAGGGGTTCAATTAATATGAAAAGTAAAGAAAGGTCAAATAATTAACATTAATCAACATTGAAGAAAAGGTCACCAAGCTGACTTAATATCTTGGCTAACAAGACAAAAAAATCTGGCTTATGACGAAAATGGCACTGGTGTAATAGACTGCAATTGAACATTTGACTTTGTAATATGTATATATATATATATATAAATACAAATTTTTAAAAAAATCTAGAAAATTGATTACCCCTCACATTTCATAAGGCAAGTGTGAAAGGGGGTTGATATTTGTCCACAGGGAGTTGATATTTGTTTCCAAATACACCAGTTCTTGCCCGTGTGTTGTATCAACCTCTTACGGGGTTGTTAGCTACTGTTACAGGGCAAGTATCTTAATAAAATTAATTCTAAAATAATTAAGGATCATTTCAAACCCCCAGATAAAAATGAACTCCCAGTAATCAAATGGGTTTGGTTTTACAAAAAATGGCCAATTGAGAAGAGAGACATGAACTCTGCTTCTACTGACAAGAAATTTTCTAGAATGCTGGTTTCCTATCATCATTCAACAGCTGAAAAAAATACTGAAAAACTGAGATAACACAGAGAAGAGCCTTGAGAATAAATGGAAGTGTTGGAGAACACAGCAAAAAACCACAGGTAGTTCCATACATTTAAATTATGAAAAGAAAGAATGAAGAGTTGCAGAAACACAGTCTCAAAGAACTGAAGTGGAAATGTGGAACAGGATAATAAAAGACTTTAAGACTCTGTGTCTATTTGGTAACTGGAAACCCAAATCTGATTCATGGATCACTTCCACCTTTTCTCTGGAGGAGGAGAAAATAGCAATGCCAGCAGTAAATTTAATCCATTCAACTAAATAAGTTTTCCTGAATCTGCACAAAGCTTGGTTGGGATCTGCTGTTATACCTGTGTCCCAGAGAAGAGGAAAAAGATGACAATGTGGGAGGACAGGACATCTGGGAGTTGTGCACACATCACTTTATGGGGACGTATTAGGTCTTTCCAGCCACAGCAAGGTGAGAACCTGCACTCAATAACTGCCAGATACTCAAGCAAAAAACAGTGTAATTTTCAAGCCGACAGAAGTTTTAACCAAATAAGCCTCACCTGTGAAGATCACATCGGCAAATGTTTCCCAGGATACCCCATCCAGGGTGATCACAGAGATTTTTTTGAAATTAAACCTCCAGAGTGATTCCTTTAAAGGATTGACACTGATTATCTGTGGCAGGGATTACATTCCCAGCCAGGGTAATCAACTGCTCACTGCACTGTGGTTGCACATCGTTAGTTAACGATACCCACCATTGCCTTCATCTGTCTTGCTCAAACACTGGAGACAAGAGGCATTTCTCTTGCTGGATCCCATTGTCTTTCTTTCATTGCTAAGCTTGTAAGTGACTCTCATGTGTTCAATTAAGTTCTCATTTACTTCTCTTTAGCTCCTCTGACACCTTTTGCCAAAAGAGTGAGGTGTTTCCTGCTGAGATTATTAATATAACAAATGGACACCTAATAAGACAGGCTGCCTTTAAATCCACAACGCCATTGCCTTGAGGTAGTTCGAGAAGCCGTGCTTTTATCAGAAACCCAGGCTTAAGGCTCCAGGGCCATCATTATCTTTTCAGGCCTGAGCAGTAGCGTCTGCCTTTATTTCCTTTTCTGGGTGACAGTTCTGAAGGGCTGACATTAATCGCCAGCAATCTCATGATGGCATGTAATTGCATTTATAAAAAAATATTCATCCTGGGGGCAGCTGCCAGTGCTGGAACACTGGATATCAATCCAATTAAATCCTAGCATGGAGATAATTGTTTGTCACTCACTCCAAGGAAGAGAGTGACATTAATGCTATGTCCCACAAGTGACCTTTACATCATTTGGCCTTCATCAACTAATTAAAAGGGTTATGAGCATATCCCACATCAATCACGTTGATTCCATAGACTGAGCTAAATACAGAGACTCTAGTGGAAGTAAGAATGAAAACTTTTTTCCCAAACTTCGCTTTTCTGGATGATACTGCTGATATGATTAACAAAAGTACCTTATGCTGATTTAATTGTTGCAACATAGAAGGAAGCAGTTGAAAATCAAAATAGAGACATGGATTCCTCTCTGAAGAAAAGCGGCTTCAGGAAGAAACATTAAGAAAATATATGAAAACTTTCAAGGTCTGTTATAAGTTCCTAACCCTTTCTCTACTTCAATTCAGATACAAACGGGAGTCATACATAGAAGGGGGAAAAAACTACAGGCCTGTATCTGTGAGTTGGGGCCAGTTGAGTTGTTCTTTCAGCTCAAGTGATGTACTGATCACAAAGCAATGGACAAGTGACAAAATCACTCTCTCTATAAAGGCATTTGATCACCAGCTCATATTCTGTTTCTTTAATTAGTAAAGGGCATCCATGACTGGTGCATGCAGAACTGGAATCCCACCTTTGTGTGCATGGGTGAAGTCATTTACATGACATTGTCTTAGTGCTGTAACAAGATAGTTTTCTAAATCCTTTTGCTATAATTATAGGTTCTTTAATTAGCAAAGAATACTGCAATTAGTGCCTTTGCACATTCCAGACATCATTACTGCTACATTACCCGTGCACTTCACTTGCTTCAATGGTTTTGAATTAAGTACAGTTCACATTCAAGGTTCCTCTTTTAACTTTTAAAATTCTCCATTATCTAGATTAATATTATGACCTAGATTGTATCCTTCTCATTATTCCCTCCAGATCACGTTCCCTAGACTGCTACTGTAGGTCTTTTTACTTCTTGTTGTGATTAATATATTGTCTTTTTTTAGCAGCAAATTATCAATCTTTTTTTTTATCCAAACATATTTATGCCTTGTCCCAACTTAATTTGAATTTACTATTAAATTGCAGTCATTTATGACTGTTTCTAACTTTGCAATTTAATTTAAACTTTCAATTATTTCTGCTGAACTTCAGGGATGTTTTTAATTTTTACAAAGGAGTGAAAAATCTCTTTTCAGTACACATGGTAAAGTCTCCAGAAGATATATTTTTTTTAATTATTATTGCAAAAATCTATTTCTGCCTAAATTTATCCCACATATTTTTTGTGAATAATTTGAAGTATGAGGTTTATTTTTGGTGTTCTTCTAGCAAAGATTGTGTCTTTGTCTTTCAGCAGGTGGCTTATCTGTCCAACCCTTATCTGGCATTTTTCACAGGCTTTTTATTTAAAAGCTCTATCATCATGTTTTCATAATGTAAGGATCAAAGCTGCCTTGAGACAAGCTGAGTCCAAGGAAGGCCTGATCCAAAGCCATGCGAGTGAAAGGATCCTTTCATTTTGTTCTGTTATTCCAGTGACTTGGGAAGGATGAGAATGACCCCAGAATTCAAAACAATCTGTCTTTGTTGACACCAGGCCTGCAGTTGCCATTTGGAATGGCACTCACCTGACCAAAAGGCATAAAACACACACCTTTACATTTGAACTTGCCCCTCAAGGGTGTCCCCTTTGAAAAGAGGGATATAGGAATTTCTGGAGTGCTCTTATCAACCTCTGGTTTGGGGAAGGAGGATTTACACCCTCTTTCCCTTCATTCACTTTAAGCAGAGCATAAGCTGTACTCATTTAGATCCATGCCTAATTTAGGTCTTATTTGGTCTAATTTGCATTCTTATTTCAAGATCTCATAGTTCTGGCCCAAGAAGCCACCACTGCTGTTAATTTTTTTGCAGGAATTTTTCCCATGAATAATTTGAATATTCAGATAATTTAAAGGTGATTCTCCCCATTCAGGGAAGATCATATTTGAAAAATATTCCTGTTACAAAGTTGAGTGTGTGCACTTATTAATCCTGTTATCTTAAATATTGAACTTACATGGTGAGAGAAGGTCCTGCTTCAATAAATTTGTAGACCATATGGAGAAGCAATACAGAAAAAAAAAATTCTTTTAATATAATAGATCAATACAGAAAGGGAAGAAATTCCAGTACCAGCATTACATAGAAAGATTCTGCAAGAGGCACATTTTGAAACAGACCTCTAGGAGCTTTTTCCTGGGGTTTAAGGATACCAGTCACCCCTTTTTCATCCTGCTTCAAAAATTTGGACCAAAATTAGATTTATTCTTTTTATCTTCATCCTGTCTTATATGAAAAAGCATCTATTGGAGAGCATTTGTCATTTTAAACCACTATTTTATGCTAATGAAAGAAGAGACACAGATCACCATTAAAAAACAAAGCCTTGACAACATCAGCAATATCCATCTTGTTGCAGCAGCATTTTGGAGCACAGCTATTCATTTCTTTCCCCTTCATTAAAATATTTTATCATGTTAATTATCATTATGACAATTTTAATATTAGAACTAATTTTACTACCTGCAAAATGAAGTCCTTTAAGGATTGTCTTCCTCAGCTGTTAGTCCTTCTGAAGTTGCTCAAATAAAACTACGTTCAGAATAACTTTAAAATAAAAAAAAATTCTGTTCACTGATACCTAAAATTTAAATTAGTAAATAAATCATAATCTTTCAGTAACTCTGCTGCAATGAACTAATCAGTAGATGCTTTCTCAAGCCCTATATACATAACCTAAAGTCAGAGAGACTCTGTGCTTTGCATTCAGTGAAATTCACTGCAATAAACCAACATTTTTCTGATAAGAATCACATCATTGTTGCACTGCATGGTGTAAGTCTCTCTGGGTGCACATGAAGGGCCAGATAGAAGAAATTCAAATGGAAGACATGTACCTATGGCCTTTAAAAACATCTTATGCCTATTAATATGTAGTGATGTCATTGTTTGGGGGTTTTCCCTATGGTGAAAAATGCCAAATTTCACAACATAACTTTTGACTCCCAGTCATGTTCCATGTTTCCGTGTTTTGAAATTATCCAGGAGAGGCCAGGAGAAATGAGGGAACATTTTTCTTCTGATTGTCTGAGCAAAAATAATCTCCCTAAATAGGCGCTTGTAGCATGCTCAGCATTTCTTTGGGGAAGAAAACAAAGATCTTTAATAAACAGTAGGAACCACTTTCAGGGAATTAAATCCATCTCACAATAATGGTTTTAAGATCAACGTATTTAATGTCCAAGTGAAATAGGAAAAAGAAAAGAAACAAAGTGGGAAGCATGTGGGGAGGGAGATAAAGGAAATTTGAGAGTGGGTGAGGAGGGGAAGCTGAAGTGTACAATTCAGCTGTTGGTTTTGATAACTGCCTTTAATTGGGGACAGAGGTAAATGGTTCTCTTCCTCTACTGTGGATAAAAAAAAAAAAAATTTGCAAAAGGTAAGATTCCAGTTTAGAGATTTTTTCCCACAGCAGAACCCTGCGATGAAGTTAGCAAAGCTCTCACAGGCAGCATTTCCCAAAAATTGGCAATAAAACTTGTCTGCCCCACCCTAACCCAAGAATATGTGCTACAGTCATTCAAAAAAAATGAATTGTTGATGGTTGATATGTAATGGCTGAAATCACATTTAAGCTGCATATCCCAGGGATTTAGCAAAATTCAGGGTGCGGGAGTTTTGGAGACATCTTCTTTAGAACAAAGATTTAAATGCAAAAAAATACTGTATATGAGCAGAGACAGTCCAGTCCCACCTCAGGTCACACAATCTAACTTTCAATATTTTTCTGTAAAGTCCTTAAGGTGAGTTACTGAATTTCAGTCTACAAGAACTATTTGCTCCTGCTGAACAAATAACCTGTAATGCTACTGAAGCATGAGACAACAGAAGTCTTTTCTGGATGAATTTATGAATCAAATATATCTACTTGGAAGCTTTAAGATAAAAGAAACTTGAAACAGAAATATGAATCCTAGGCCTTGGTAATAGAGAAAAAAAAATTACAGTCCTCTGTGACAGCGGCTGATAACAAAAGACAGATCCATACTCTGCAGTTATTCATTAGAGCTCTTTGGTGCAGTGGTTCTTTTGCTTTTAGACAGAGAAAGGTTTGCTAGTATAAGATGAAAGAGACTTGTAACTCTTCTGCACAGTGTGCATATTGATTTTGTGTGCTTTGGGTGCAGGACTGGCTTTTGTACTCTGCTTCAGGCCACGATACTTTTCTGCACCCCACCACCTTCCTGGAGGACACAGGCTGGTTCAGATGGTCCCCCAAGAAGACCCATCATGTTAACAGGCATGAAAGATCCTGGTGAGACACACAGGCTCTTTATTCTTCAGATTTTGTTTCATATGTGTCTGACCTGTGGATAGCTTTACGCTCATAAAGCTTGCTGCAACACATTTTGTGTGTTTGTACATTACTGTTACATAGGTCTCCTCACAGAGAATATAAGCATTCCTTCTCATCCCTTTCATGTGTGCTTTTAAGGACAAGAAATTACGCTGACTGAGTTTCCAGAAGGGTAAATGTGTACATGATGGATGCAGTTCCATGTCCAGATTAAGACGTTCAAAAGTAGGTGTTGAAATGTTTATGATTTCAGTGTCTAAACTCTCATTCCAGCCCATTTCCATTTCTCAGTACAGACAGTTATGTCTGTGAAGGGCTCAGATGGTCAGATGGAATCATCCACATGGTGTAAAATGCTTCCCTAAATTCCCCAGCACTGACTGGATGGCCTCTCCTGTGCTTGGATACACAGTTCACAACCAGGCACCTACAAGGAGGCATCAACATTCAGAAGCTTTCATCTATAGTTGAATCCCACTAAATTAGTAGCAAAGGACATGGATACATAACATGGGGCAGAGCTTTGAAGAAATACCAACATTAATTACTTAACTATCTCATAGTAATTCCACTATTCAGCCCAGATAATTCATCATTCTAGGTAGACATCTTCAATGCTATGTTGCGGTGAGCCATGACCAGCCAAATCAAGTGGACCAAAAGGTCCATTGGTTTGATGCTTCCACAGCCCAAAATCCTTCAGCATTCAAAAAGCTGTGAAAAATATATAAATCCGTACCTTGCCATTGGCCACAGCCCTCCCCTCCCCTTATTTCTCATATTTGCTTGCCTTTTCTTCGGTTGTTAATTGGTCCTTGTTACTCCTCCCTGCCTACTCCTTCCCCCCTTTGCTATAATTCCTTCTCCCTGCCTCGGTAACACTCCCTGGCTGATGTTCCATTGGTTGCTGCGTGTTTTCCACGCCCATATTGTGGAGGTACAAGACCCCCTGCAAGCCACGCTTCTTCGGCTTTCTCCGTGCATTTTTCCTCTGCAATAAACCCTCTCCCCCCATGAAGGAGTCCCTCCTTTTTTTTCCTACATCCTTCTCTCACCTTTGCCACTGGTGGGCAAGGTGAACCCAACCCGAAGCTTCGCCTGTCCTCCCACACCGCAATCGGTTTCGGTCCCTCCCCACTCGGAACAGGCAGAAGATTGCCCGGTGCCTGGGACAGCGTGCTAGCCAGAGGGCACCGCAGCAACGCCAGAGCTGAAAAATCTCCTTTTTTTCAAGGGGCATCCCAATAGAAGAATGATCTCCTAGCTTTTAATACATGTAAAGTATCATTGGCATAAAAAGTTGTGAAGTCATGGCTATTGTTAGGCATGTGCCTCATCTTGGCTGACTTTTCCCAAGGATATCTAGATCATGAAGAAGACTGAAAGAGAAGCGAGCATTATACATTATTCAAGGTTAGTTAAAGTACAGACTTGATTGCTTTGACATTCCAAAAACATTTTATTCCAACCCCCTACTAACACATAAAAGACAAGCAAAATCCTCTGTTTGAAATGAAAAGGTCAAGGAAGAGTTAATTTTTTCTGTACTCTGCAGAGTTTTTCGTGCATGTCCCAGACAGATACCTGTTCATGTTATCAAGGTCTTTATATTATATCTGTGATTTCTGCAAAACTAATCTCATCCACAGTTCCATATCTCCAAAACACTGCTCAAATCAAGGAGGTGTTTTTGCACCTATAGAGATAAATTAGCACTCCTTTTGATTAATTAATCTGAACTATTTCCACATCTACCTCAAGACTGTGTTAATTGTGCACAGAATGCCTCCTCAACAGTATTGCTTGTAAAAGGAGCCTTGGATATCAAACTCAGATGTAGGTATTTATATAATCAAGATAAATATCTGCTCAGATGAATCTCTGTCCATCAACAGAACCCTAACTCCTCCTCATATTTTGCACCTACCTGTAGGGAGAAATCTGGATCAGTGTTAACAAGCAAATGATGGGCACTCCTAGGACGCATCCCAGAGATTTCCATCTGTCCCAGAGTTTTGTGATCAGGGTACCTCCAGTCCACACCTGAAGCAGTATCTTCCCTATCCCCAATTACTTGATATCTGCTGCTTCAGGGGCAGCTCTGAGCTCTCTGGCTTATAGGAACAACAATTGCAAGTTGACCTCTTCCATAATTTCCAGTATTCTAATTTATCCCATATATCTTAGACTGAATTTAGAATACCTCAAGGAGAGGTCACAAGGCAGGTGACGGATCCTCAGAATCGTATATGTGCCCTTCCAGTTGTAGGCCAGGTCAGAGCGAGTTCTCTCTTTCTGAATTATTAATTCCTTTAAATAATTAGCAGACATGCCACTCAATTATCCTTGATTTCCACATCCTATTTAAAGGTCACAAGGTTTTAGAGTCATCCTTAATTTGGCATAAAAATTATCTGTCCTTCTCAGCTCTGGCTTTACATCCCTGCAATCTGAAAAGCACAAAATTAACTTTGACAGCATTAACTCTTTAGTACAGTGGAGTGTGCATCCTTTCTCTGCTTTCACTCTTGGCCAAAGACATTGTTCAATTATTTAAATTTAAAGAAAATTAGATTTCTGCAGCTGTTTTAAATAAACTATGCCTCTTCTCATAGATCATATTTCAATATTTATACTTATTGAATGTATTAGGACAAAAATGATGTCAGAAATTGTAATACAGCAAAAAATCCTGCTATACTGAATTCTCTCCTCCTTTATCCTTGTGAGAGTTATTCAACAATAGAAGATAACCTGATTTTATTTTATTTATTATGTCCTTTGGGTCACAGAGAAATGTGATTTCTCACAGACCAACTGAGCTTTCAATATGCAGAATAAAAAGCTGAATATTCTTAGCTATGCCCCATGACTGATTGTTGTCCTTTCTTCTTTTCTCTAGGTGATGCCAAATTAAATTGCCTTCAGTAAAAACATATAAAATATAATTAACCTTAGCAACCCAGTTATCCTCAGAGTCCTTTATTTCACCGAGTACAAAGTGGAGAGAAACATTTCTTCTGTACACTTACTAAAAATTCAGTGACAAAACACAGAGTTATCCAAATTTTGCTGTACCATAGGTAACAATACTGAGCTAATTTCAAACGTGTAGCAGTGGTGTGAAATGAGAAGCTTTTGTGAGTTTGGGTTGTTAGTTCAGTCAGTATTTTCAGTCAGTATTTCCTTATGAATTGATTTTGTGGCTTGAAAAAACCTCAACAATTAGATTGAGTTGTAGCTCTGTCACTGATTGTGTTGGAGATCCTGTGCACATCCCTTTTCCTGTGTGTTTGTCACTCCACCACTCTCCTGTTTTACTGGAGTGCAGGGAAGATTAGACAGCAATTTGATATATAAATTATTGCATGATTTTCTGACATACACAACATACCAACAGTCTGGCATCTCTAGAAATGGATCCTACCAGTCCCCAACACTGCTGGTCACGAGGAGAGAGTGGCTGATTATTGTCAGAGTAATCAATAGCTGGCTGCAAGGAGCTGTGTGGTTGCCTGCTCTCTGTTATAAGGAAAGATGAAGAAACTGATTTGGAAATCCTTGGACTGTGTTTTAAAGCTGAGTGCCAGTTATTATCAGATATCCTTCTTCCATTTGGCAGTTTCAGTAAAACCTCGGGAAGCAAATCCTCTACCCTCAGTCTTAGAAACCCATAAGCTTAACACTGAGATGTTGCCTTAGGACTAGGCAAAAAACCTAAAGATCCTTATTTTGGGTTGTTGTTGCTGTCATGTTTTCAACTATCACTACAGCAAACTATTGATTAAAATTCTGAATTTATTTACAGGATCTGCAAATAGCAGTTGTGAGAATGCACCATTTATTTACACCAAATTAACTGAGTGAATTTCCATTGGACTGAAGTTCCATCAAATACCTGAATAACACTAAATGTAGATGGTTGCAGAGAGCCACAGGTGAGTCTAAACATCTCAGGAGATCATAATGTCACCACTGGATACCACAGAACTCACTTACTGTAGCTGAAGCTTAATTGTTATTATGGTTGAGTTTCATGTATTAAGGCAAAGACCAGCTTTCCCGAACTCTTTTGATCACCACATTGTCATGAGCTCATCTGAGTTATCTTTGTCATTCACTTTGAATCTGGAATAAGTAAAATTCATTTATTTTCATAACATTTCTTTCATACCTGATTGTTCTTCATTTGTCTTTTCTATTGCCATTGAAGAGACAAAAAAAAAAATCACATGTGATGGACAGTTCATCACTCAACTGGGCGGGCTGTGGACACCTTCTTTAATGATACCAGGGGTACTCCAAAATAGTTCTAAAGTTCCTGGAGAGGGTGAAGGACAGAGAATAAGTCCTATGTTTCCTGCAGAAACTCCATTCCTCTGTAAATAATAAATAATTTCCAACTGGGTGTTTCCAAAATTATCTCTTACTCTCTACCTAAAATGATATACAAGGGATTCAATCAACTGCTGCGTCCATAAAACTTAGATAGTTATCACTCAGAAACACAAAGCCCAGAGCTGCAATCAAATCTTCCCTCTGCCAGGCTCTGTGTAAATAAGCAGATGTGGAAGGCACATCACAGAAAGCACAGATGAAAAACCAGACACAATCTCTCTGCCTCCTTTATGGGGATAATCCAGAAAGATCAGCACACTCCCGAAAGCAGCTGCATGTGATCATGTTTATTCTCCACAGCACACAGAGGGGTCCACACTGTCCTATCACGAGCCCAAGATGAGCATCTTTCAGGTCATATCCAGCCTTTCAACAGGCAGCATGACAGCCTTTCTGGGGAGGCTATGGAGATCCACAGGCAAAGAACAAAATACAACAAAATAAACCCCAAATCACGCAGCACTTTGCTCCTTGGCTGTAAGACTTGAGTCCTCTGAGTTTCACAACTTCACGTGTTTGGGAAGTTTGAACTCCTGCCTGAGCTGGTGGCCTTGCTCTGATCATGGTGCAGATGCAGAAGTAAAGAAATTCATTTGCTGTCTCCTGGACACCAAAGGCAGCAACAACACACGGGCCATGCTTGCAAATTCCCTTTCCTTGTTTCATCTGTTGGCAAATGCCCCTGATCTAATACCCCTATCAGCAAATTTTATATTTCATTACCCAAAGTGAATTCACAACTGTGACTCAAGGAGCAAAAAATTCAGAACAAGCCTGTCAATCGTGTGTTTTCAATCCAGGTTAGAAGGAAGGAATCACTGTGATAACTAAAGGCAGGAAATATCTGTGCACAGCACTGCTCTCATCATCCTCTGTCAGAACTTGCTTTGATTTGTTTTCATATTCTGTTATGAATAAGTGCTATACATTGACTATTATATGTGTCTGGTTTGATTTTGAGACTGTTTCCTTCTGTTAGATGAGAAGGGGCTTGACTGGAGTGTGTGGACATAGTTTAGTAATTTAATAAAAATATTTTCTATGCATGTATTAATGAGCACTTCTAAATACCAGTACTACTTTATGTATTAATCAACAATTTTGAAGACCAATAAGGGGGTTTTTATTTGGTTTGCCTTTTTTAAGAGAAACCTGTGTAATAAATGCTGAGCCACTGCAAAACTTTGAAACGCAAATGTAAATCCAACAAAATACACACTGGTAAACTCAAAAGGAAAAAAATCAAACTGAGGAAGGGGTGAGCAAGCTAGAATTGCTATTTCAAAGAAATGGATACTGTAGTACTATATATTAACTCTATTTTGGAGTGTATTGCGGTATCATAACACCCCAATTATCTGGAAGAAGGGATGCACTGATACACATCTTTTTATAGCAGCAAGTCCTAGAACACTATGAACTCATATTGCAGGATGTTTTCTCAGCTGTCTGATTATTCTGTTTTATGAACCAGCTTTATTTGAAGGATGCTTTCTGCACTCAGTTTCACTGTGGCTTAGGCTCTGAGAAATTTCCATTACATTGGGCATCCTGGGATTTATTGAATAGAAATTGCTGCAGAGAGAAGGACTTTGGCTTCTCTCTAAAGCTGGGACTAGTAAGGTGAACCCCTCACTTCCATAAAGCCTGAGGCTGTATCCACTGCTGATTGCTCTTTTTATTTCTGAGTTATAAATGCTACATAGCAGCTTGAGCATCATTGTGGTTACCACAGCACACACACAGAGAACGAAGTGACATTCTGCTCTTTGAGTCACAGTTCTTGCAAGTACATGTCAGACCCAAAGACAGCTTTATTGAGACACAGCCACTCTCAGGAGTGCAGCAGTGATGGTAATTTCTATAAACTGATGGGGGATTAGTTTAGTAAGCATTTATTTTGTCCATCCCTCAAATATTACAACTTTTCCTCTTGGCTTACCTTAAGTAAAACATGACATATGCATCAATAAATTGGATGCCACAGTCTTCTGAAAACGAGCTCGATAACACATGCATCACATGCTCTTCTAATTACTTCTGCCTTTGCAGTAAAATCTGCAGGACAAGTTCAGTCTTTAGATTCCAGTTAAAACTGGAACTACTCATCAGCACTGGTAATATTATTATTAATACTAGTACTATTTATTAAGTTTGCAACAAAGCAAAAAGTGACAGAAATTGAGGATCTGAGAATCCACTAAACCACATTATCAAAATCAGTAGCATTTCCAGTGGACTTCTCTGCTTTTCAGATCAGGGTGTATGTCCAGGCCCTATACTTAGTTTTCAATGACATCTGACACAGAAGAAGTAAAAATTGAGGGATTTGATCTTCTAGTGCTGGATATGTAGATTCAGTTTTACCCATATTAAAGAAGCCTGCCAATAAATAAATAGTTTTTAAAATGTTCTGAAATTACAGTGTCATAGAATCAATTAGGTTGGAAAAGACCTCTGAGACCACTGAGTCCAAATTATAACCAAACACCTCCATTTCAACTACTGATATGTCCAATCTTTTCTTAAACACCTTCGGGGTCAGTCACTCCACAATCTCCAGATAATTACTTCAGATTAGCTTCAACTGAGTCCCATTTCAAAATATTTTTTTCTTGAAAAATGGCTTCATTTAAAATTATGAGAAACAGTTAATTTAAAGCTTCCTAATGCACCAGTTTTATTTTATTTGTTTCAGTTCTATTTTCTAACTACCAGCAATGTATGATCAGTGGAAATTAGAAGACTCCAGTAACATCAGTAAAAATGCTGGTAAGTAAAAGAAGTCAGCCTGATAGTTGCACATGATAGCAAGCCCTTCAACTTTTCTATTTAGGCTTGAAAAATTGCAGTTTGATGTTCTGAAAATTTTTTCCTCCTGATTTTCCTCCTTCCACCTGCTGTAAAATGTAAACAAACCAAAACACGGGTGCTCTTTTGAGATGAGTATTTACAACCATGTGAACACCAAGCTTCAGTGTATCACAAGTGTGACATCATTTATTCAGAAATGCTTTGAAAAATTGTATTCTCCAGATTTTCTGCATAAACAAGAAGGATCTGCTCATTTTAAAAGTGAGCTGATTCCTATGAAGCACAAGCCATGCTCCTGAACTGTCAATTCAAGGGATTCATTTAGAGCCAAGAAACTTTAAGGCTGTCTACTTGACAGGAAGCATATTTTATAATCTTTCACTTCTCCCATTGTGTAGGAAGCAATTCTACACTGGTAGTTTAACTTCCATCTACAAAGAACAATTGTTCTCTTCATGAAGTCTGTACTGTTTTCACTTCAGTAATACACTGCAGAAATTATTAATGGCAGAAGTTACAGGAAGAATGGTGTTCTTATAGCAAACACTGCCAGTTAAATGCAGACAAATATTGGTTTAAAGGTATATAATTCCTAACATCTGGGAGGGGGTTTTTTTTGGTTGGTTGGTTTGGTTTTGTTGCTTCCTTGTTCCATTTCCCGCTTCTCTTTTCTGACATGCAAATATCTTAAAAATCTCTTCCATGTAGCTGGCCAGATCTACATAACAACATTCAACCAAAAAATATAGATCAAATCTGTATTTGTTGCAGTATTTCTGAAAGAAAATTACTAAAACCATATTTCAGGACTTGCCATTAGTGGTAGGAGGTGGTAGTAGAAGAAGGATTAAATATAAATTCTACATGATTCATAGGGTTACATGCTAAGAAATTCCAAGACCAATGTAGAAACAGTGCTGGGAAATCCCAGGCTTCCTTATTCCAGAAAAATATACTTCTGAAGGAGATTTTAAGTGAAATCATATTTTCTCAGCCTCTGCTGTTCTGAACCAGGGTGTCTTTCCAGGGCTCAGCTACTTTCTAGGAATTAGGCACTATTTTGGCAACTCCAGTTGCTTTGAATCCTTTTGTAATTCACAGTCTTGTTCTACATGTTCCTAGGCAGGCTCCCCCATGACTGAGTTGCTTCTCAAAGAGTGGACAATATTTTTATCACATCCTCCTTCAGCCACTTATAGGCAGATTCAGTGTCTTGCTCCAAAAAATAGGATGAGTTATGTATTTAATAGATGAGAGTTTAAACCTGTGATTCCTATTTTCACACAAATATTTTACCCCTGCGTTCAAGTTAACAAAAACAGCAGTGAATTGAAGATGCTCTGAGGGCTGGAGCATCTCTGCTATGAAGAAAGGCTGAGACAGTTGGAGTTCAGCCTGGATAAGAGAAGGCTCCAGAGAGACCTTCCAGCTCCTTCCAGTGCCTAAAGGGACTGCAAGAGAGCTGGAGAGGGACTTTGACAAGGGCCTGGAGTGACAGGACAAGGGGGAATGGCTTCACACTTAACATCTAGATGTTAGTAGAAATCTTTAAGGCAAGATGAATTTCATTGGAATTAAAAGCAGTTTAAAATATGGTAACACATTTCAGTAAAAAATAAATAAATTAAAAAATAAATAAATTTGTCTTCTTTCTGTTACTTTGAGGGCTCTGTGAAAACTAAGAACTGAGAATAAGAGAAATGCAAGTACAGGTACTAGTAATTTACAAAAATAATAATAATTTTTTAAAAAGCTGATTTAAAATGTTTGAAAGTAAGAAATTTGAAATTATGTACATGAAAGTAAGGCAATGCTAAAAAGAATCAGTGCAAACTTAAGAGGACTGCATCATACAAATAAAAGGTAAATGAACACAGCCAAAAGAAAATCAGTCTATGTATCTATCAAAACAAATAAAGGACAGCAAGAATAGATAAGAGATTCCTTTTAGCAGAGGATTTTGTCAATTACAGAACTAACCAGCCACGGCTGAATAACATCCATGCTTGGATGAAAGATCACTATCCCAAATCAAGCTCTATAGAGCAGCCACAAATAACTGTGTGCTCAGTTCAGCAGTTATTTTACATGAGCTGAGCTCATCCCTCCGTTCTCCTCGTAGCCCCCAGGCAAACTCACTGTTTATGAGGCACAGAGGTGGCACTGCACTTTTCCCATTGGGTCCCACCCCACTTTTTTTAACTTACACTCCTTTTTCTGAAAGAATTAGTTGATGAAATGATTACGTTAGAGTCCTGTTTCTGTGTTTATTTCCTACTTGCTCTGCTTGTGTGTTTCCAAATTAGATTATAAATTGCAGGTTAGGACTTCCCACCACATATGTGAGAGTACTTTCTGCTAAACTACTTTACTGCAAAGAAAAGGCCCTGGAGGCATTGTCTTCATAGGTGTTGAGTTTTGAGGTACTTAAAAGTCCTGGAGTACTTAAAAGTTATGGAGACCCTCTGAGGCAAAAGGAGGTTCCCTGCAAACTCACTGTTGGGTTGTGAAGCTCTGGAATTAGTACAGAGTTCTCCTGAGAGCTGTGGTGCTTTTTATTCAACACCTCCCTCTCTGAACCTGATGAAAACATGTGAAATGCATTAACCCATTTTTAACTAAAATACTTGACCATGAATGTATTTTACATCTAATGAAACTGCAGAGATACAGTTCTTCAGGACACCGATTGATACCTGTGTGAAAACCTTGCCTTAATTTTCAGTTTTCAAAAGAGCAGTTTTGGTCCTGTCAATATGAGGCAAAGATGCCACCAGTGTCCATTCTCCTCCTGCAGTTTTTTCTACTGGCTTCTCTGCATTCAGACACTGAATCATCCACCTTCCTGCAAGATCACATGCTCTATTCCTGCCACAATCAATATCCATGTTTAGGATAACACTATGCTAAGAAATATTAGATTTTGGAAAGACCTGCCTGGAAGTTGAGGAATGGCAACACGAAAGCATCAGAGGAATTTCCACAGAGTACTAAACTGAAATGTATGGGCAAGAGTAGGCAGGTATTTAATCTAGGCTGCAAAGCATTTATAATTAATTGCTAAGTAAGCCCATTGAGGGCATGAGTCAACTTCATTTTGATCCAATTGTAATCTCCTGAGAATATGACTGACACTAAAAAAGTCTGCTTTTGTGAGTCCAGGCACAATCATAAGATAGGGGCTAATGTTGATGATACAGTTAGTCTGACAGGTTGAAAAAACTTTAGTTAATTATGATCTTAAAATCCTCAGAGAAAACTTCTAAATGTCTTACTCTATGTTTTCCCAGGGAATACTGGGATGTATTCCTTCGTTAATTTTTTTCTTACTTGTGCAAGGGTTTTTTCCCCACTAGTTCTATTAAATGACCTGTCAGAGGGAGTAATGAGATGAGTATTTAGTGATTAGCTTGCTCACTTTGCAGTGTGACCTAAACTGTGGTTTGAGTTTTAATTGCATCACCACACAAAGACTTAAATTATTGGTCACTTAAAAAAAAGAGAGAGGATAAAAACACACATATGAAATTAAAGTAATCAAAAAACATCAGTAATCAAAGACATAGCCTTTGAAGGATTTGGGTGAGAGATGTTGCCACACAAACAATAGTTCCAGAAATGTCTCAGCTATGAAGAAAATAAACTCTACCCCAGACAAAAACAACACAAGAGATAATAAAACCTACAAATCTGAGTAGTATCCACTGCATTTAATTTTGGGCATCTGGCATGTGGACCTTTATCTCTGAAATACTGGTTTAGGTTGCATTTCTAAACAATGGAATAAAGAATGGCTTTTAATACTTTCTAACATGAACAAATAAAACTTGTTACAAAACTCCCACTGTCTTTTCTTCACTGGCTGCAAACAACAACTTGAGAAGCAGCTGAGATGTCGTTCTGAGTATCTGAAACAGAAAGAAAGATATCCAGTGAGGAATTTTTAGATAAGGTTAAGGTCTACCAGAGGATATATTACCTACTGCCATCCCCTACTTTTGCTTTCTTTGAGGACTTTTAGAACATGACCAATAGTCTTGACGTGTCAGAAAGAGTGAATATCCCCTGGAAAAAGAAACAACCTCTCCCAATCTGACACCGCTGAACACATGGTAAAAGTCTGCACCACTTATCTCAGCTCTACTGCTGGCAACAAAAGCTTTGGTTCTGTGTCTTGCTCTCACCTTGCAGCTGTGCAGCCAGGAAAGCCATGAAGATAAAAAATTGAGTCAGTCAAGGACTGTGTTATCAATTTGCTGTTTAACTGACTTGATCCCATTCTCAGCACTGTTAAAATTCAGATGTGTACGTTTTATCTATTAAATAGATAGGTGCCAGGTATCGCATTTTTCTCACCTCGTAGAAAACATAGGGTTTGTTCAATATCTGACCAGTTTCCTCTATTTACCATGGATCACCCTACCTTTTCTTATTATGCTGAGAACCAGGTGCAGAACAGGCAATGTGTTTATATGTTGGTGTATATACATGAATTTTTGTATTTACAATGTCAATAATGATTCATTCTCCTGAAATCACAAGTGCTCTTAGCAGTGGTCTACTGAGATTCATCACAATATGTCACACAGCAAGAAAATGCTCATTAAAACAGCAAGAGAAAATACTAATCTTGACTCCTAGTGGCAAGTATTTTGGAGAGAGTATCATTGTTTTGGCCAAAAACAAATCAGTAGTAAAGACACAATCTGTTCTCATCCTGCAATCCAGACAAAATGAAACTGCTGAAGATCTTTATTCTTCAGTTATCAATGACATTTGGGAAGATTTGGGCTATACTAATGTTTTCTTTATGTTCTCTTTCTATCACCTAAATCCTTAAACTTGCAAATTACTTTATATGTAGCAAACACATAATCTAAGAAATTAATCAACTTTTGATTTTCCAAACACATGAACCAAGACATTCAAATTTAGCTTGCATTGTAGCAAAAGATTCATTGCAGAGCTGAAGAAAAGGAAAAATAATCCCTTCTGGTCTTACTGCTTTACATCATGCCACTGCATTTCTTTTAGTGCTGTTCACCTTCCACCTGCCAGTGTGCCAGAGTCTTCCACATGAGGAGTTTTTTATGTGGTGTAACTTAACGATTGGAGTTTTTCCTGAAAAATCTAGGAAACACAGAGATTTGATGATTATCATAGCGTGGTTTGTGTGCATTACATTGATGTCAGCTATCACTAGAACACATGGAGCAGCTTTCACTGGAATTTGTCTTCCTTCAAGGCACAAGCAGAGGATCACCACAGTATGGCATTTCCTTGTTCCATATTCCACTGCAAAGAAAATCCTGGCTTTATTTAGGTGCTGTGGGCAAAAGAGATATAAAATAGATGCAATTAAGTAAATAATTACAACAGCTTGTAAGAAAATTTGTAGAATGTGTACTCCTAGTTGGCTGGCAGAACTGTATGGGAAACTGGGGAAAGAAATTTGCCAAAGCCTGAGGTGCCTCTAGAAGAACAAGTTGCTCTCAAAAAGC
This sequence comes from Corvus kubaryi, assembly GCF_017639235.1. NCBI lineage: Eukaryota > Metazoa > Chordata > Aves > Passeriformes > Corvidae > Corvus > Corvus kubaryi. The sequence continues at coordinate 27,755,959 of NW_024582073.1, forward strand.
AAGGTTTGAAGATTCTCAGAGGAATAAATCAGCCTATATTTTATTTTTGCTTTTTGTCTCATGGAAAAAAGAGCAACTCCATTTTAGTAAGATAAGAATCATTAACCCTTTTTAGCAATGAAGACAAAATGGATGTAAGGAATCATCAATTTGAATTTGGCTTCCTTAATCTGTGTCAAACACTGCCTTCAAAACTGGCTGTCTTGACTAATTTGGTTTTCCTGGAGACTCTGGAAATAGATGTCCTTAAGAAAAGATGCTCAAAACTCTCGAAATGAAGTCAAACTGACCTAGAAAAAAACTTCTGGGGAAAAAAAAGAGGTCAGTGTTGACTATTGATGGATCTCCCTCTTTGTAATTGTTTCTGAGAATCTTATTCATCAGTCTTCTTTGAGAACATTATGGGGGAAAATGGAAGGCACTTCATCACCACAGCCTCCATTCTGGTGCAGATGATCCATTTCATCTGCCATAACAGAATCCTAAAATGGATTGCAGCCTAGGAAAATACAGAGGGAAAGAAGGCTAGCCTTCAATTACCATGATTAGACTACAAATGAAAAATAGATCTAATTTTTTTAAAAGTGCTTGCATTTCATTTTGTGAATATTTACAAAAACAAAGTGAAACAAACAAGCACAACATCTCCTAACCATAAGTACTTGCGATATTTCACATTGCTGTCTCTCCAGTATCTTGTCCTAAAATCCTATTTAGGTCAGAATCACCTGGTCATTGAAACCACTCTCTTGCAAGGAGCTAAACACTCTGGAAATGCCAATGCTACATATTTAGGATAAGAATAACCTGGAAGAAGAATATGTTCAAAGATTTCCATAACTTAAAAACCCACTGAATTAGGAGCAGTTGCCTGCGTGTTGGAAGATCAGACTTCAGAGCAGGGGAAAGGAGTTTTTTTTTTCTCTAAACTCAACTGTTTCTGATCACTAACCTGTTGTTAAACAGCTGAGAGCTCCCTGTTCATGTAAACAGTGCTGTGGTCTCATGGTCTGTGTCACAGGAGTAGCACATAAGGGACATTTGTCTTACACCAAATCTCTCATTCTAAGCAGGTCCAATGTTACCAATATAAGAACTTTTGTTATGACCTAAGCCCATTATCAAATTTTTCATGTTTTCCATAGTATCCTTCCTTCACAATTTACCAAGGTATCTCTTTGCTGTGAAATTTTATCACTTACTAATATGCTGAAAGCATTTCTGAAGCTGAAAAAAAAAAAAATTGATCCCAAATTTAGTCCAGTTTTGCTTTTGCAGGTAAAATAACTAGATTAATAACAATCACTAACTCTGTCTTTCATGCCAACCTTGTCTTGTAATTTGTTTAGCAGATGCTCTCTCTTTTTGACTGTGAACAATAACATTTCCCATATCTTTTTGCACTCATATAAAGCAAAAATAACTCCACTGAAGTCAATGCCTGTAAAATGGCAGATGGTAACAATCAAATGGGGAAAACATCTTCTGCTCTTTGCAGGAACGTTCAGTACATGGCAGGTACTTCCCAAATATCCAAAAAGAAGAATCTTATTTCCTCATTTTCTGTCCTGCATGTACAAATAGGATATGGGTGAGTCCTTACACCTTTCACAAGCAGAGGTTTTCAAAAGTATGTCAGAAATTCAGTTTATCAGAGTTTGTTCTTCTATTATGCCATCCATGCATTATAATTAAAACAGGGATTTTTCCCAATGGCAGGGGATTTGAAATAAGGTGATCTTTAAGGTCCCTTCCAACCCAAACTATTCTATGATTCCATGACTCTGTGTTTAGAATAACACTAAAATAGGCAAAGGATGAAAAAGGTTATCAAACAGGTAATGCTTGAGTTCATTTTGGGTGAGGCTCTTGTAACCAGTGAGAGGAAATGAATCCTTCTGAGAATTTTAGTATAGATAAAAGGGACAATCAAGTCATAGAGAAAGTGTTTGGCAGGGGGTGAACAGGTTAGAAAGAGCAGTGAAACTATTGAAAGGCAAAGAGGGAGGCAACTCTGTGTGAAACCCCAGTTATGGCTTGTGGAATATAAAATTTCCTCCAGACTTAGCAGATGTATACTCAATTCCAAGATCTCAGGATTTCCTATGTGAAATGGGGTGACTCACATAATCTATCTGTATCTAGATTTTCCATCTGTAAAATGAAAAAAGAAGGGATGAGAGCCAAAACAATTTGGGTCATATGAAAGCAAAAATTGTATCTTGCAAGACATATGTAGCAATCTTAGTAATCCTTCTAATCTACTCAGTGGCTTTGGCTGAAATGCTCTCTTCAGTGTTACACAACATACTTTAAAATAGTTGTGAACAGCTGGGAGGAGACCAGAGAAGAGAAGCAAAAGTGATCCTAGAAATCTAGAAAATAGCACTCACTGGATGCTGAAGAAAATGTAATTTCTGAATCTTGGGAAAAGAGGGAATACGAAACCCAAGAGCAACAAGCTAACTGTAAAAATTTAAAAAGGCAACTGCAGGGAAAAAAAAATTAAGAAGAAGAAATAAAGTGTTCTCCATACTGTAGTGGATAGGGCAAGCAATAATGGTCAAATATCAAAAGGAAATTTGGAAATTTAGATAAAATTTCTGTTGATTCAGTTACTGAAGAACAAGCAAATGTTGTATGAGTAAACTGCAAAATCTGCATTAAAGGAGACTGTTACAGCTACTGGCCAGGAATGGCATGTTTGGGAGCTGCCACTGACATTAGTATGACCAAAGTTAAATATTTATATATTAAAAAATAAAGTTGCAGATCGTCATCAAGCATTCATGGTCCCAGTGTTGCATGCCAACAGGATGTCTACAGTTGTGTCAGGAAATGTCAGTCTACTGAAGTTTCATAGACTAAAAGACAAAGGTATCCTTCACTTCATTTCATTTCCGTTAGCTTTTTAAATGGAAATTAATTTAATTTTGCTACAGAACTGCTTCCTTCTTTAATATGTTTTGAATGCATAGCTATTACCAAAGGAGATGCTTCATTAAAATCTGCCTGTTTTGTTTTAGACTAAAACTCATAAAATTTTCAAGATTTCATTTAATCAGTTAAGTTGGAAATTAACGTCAGCACTACTTTCTTCCTCTTGTTATTAAGCGAATTGGACTGTTAGCAATTTCTTTACTATTTAATTTGGAGATATCTTCAAATAAACCATCAGTATTTTCAATAAAGGAAAGAGCTTTGAATTTCAGAGGTGAATCTTGCAAATAGTAGGCCATTATGGTCAAAACACTTTTTATTTCCTTTGAGACATGAGTCTACTTGGCACAGGGATTTAAATTATAAATCATGGATTGCACAGTAAAAAAACAAAATTCCTATAAATTGGATTTCTAACATACTTTTGAACCCCTGTTTGTGAAAGGTGTAAGTACTCAATTATATATCCTATTTGTACATGTAGGAATCAGAATATCTATGAAAAGAAACACAAAGTCAACAGGACCACGAGAAAGTCCTGGCAGAATAATCTTTCAGAAATAGCTCCTCTTCACTGCAAGGCAACTCTGTGCTCAGTCTACCTCCGACTGTTTTTCTTTATTTCAATGCTGAGAAGTGTTTCTTTTTGTGCAGTCAGCCACTGTCAGTGGAGGCAGTGAGTGCTCCCTGGGCTGAGGGTGATGTGCCAGGTGCATTCAAGGAGGTACTCTCTTCCTGAGGGATCCATCATTCGCCATTTGCCATAGGTATGACTGATATTAACAGTCTCCCCTCCGGGTCACTACTCTTTATTTCTAAAATTGTATTGCCAATAATTGTATTACCAGAATTTTTCAGTTTCTCTATTTCTTTAATTCCATTTAATCTGATTTCAGACTGCATATTAGTTGCAATAATCAGGGTATTCAGGACTTTGGCAAAGACCTAGAACAGTTCTTGTTTCCCTGTCTTCCTTTCCATCATGGGAACAGAGAGGGTCTCTTGGGGCCTCTTCTTCCAGATCACACAGTGTTAAGGTAAAACAGAATCATAGTCACAGAATATCCTGAGCTGGAAGGGACTCACAAGGACCATCCAGTCCAGCTCCTGGCCCTGCACAGCACCATCCCCAAGAGTCACACCCTGTGCATGACAGCACTGTCCAAACACTCCTTGAGCTCTCTCAGGCTGGTGCTGTGACCACTGCCCTGGGGAGCCTGTTTCAGTGCCAACCACCCTCTGGGGAAGAACCTTTTCCTAATACCCAACCATGGACCCTAGCAAAGAAAAATCATCTCAAAGACTCCAGAACAGTGATAAAAGCTGAACAACAGTTAAAGCTAAGACCTTTCAGCAGTCTCAGAATTTTGTGCAGTTTTTCCTAGAGTCTGTAGACAGACGTTTCTTCGCTGTTTGGCAAGGAGCTGGCTGTGTTGCCTGGTTCTGGTGCCAGGAGGCATTGCTGAGGTGATGTCCATTTGGTTAAAACCTCTTTCCCTCTCTGAAAACAAGAAAACCAAATCCCTTCAGGGTGGTGTGCTCATATTGCATGCAGGAACTGTGTTCTATCCCAAGCATTTCCAAAAATATGTTTGTTGTCATGGGCCAAAATCTTGCCTCTGGGTGTAGACAAACCCATATCCAGGCTCCATTTATCTTACTGGTATAACCTAGATTTCCTGTCCTGAGCTTGTTTGAGTTATTCCTTTCTTGAAACCTGCATTGATTATTTAGATGATGAGCACTTGTGACAGCAGTTTTTACACACTGGCACAGTAAATAATAATTTGGAATATAACAGTGAGTTATATTGCCCATAACCAGCAAATTACATTAATTCAGATATCTCCATAATGTCCAGCTTTGTCAGTGCTGATAAAATGGCCTGACATCTGTTAGAAGCCAGGATTTACATACAGAATAACTGCTTGGGACACTTAGGGAAAGGCTTTGCTCATATGGAAGGTTTCAGTGAAACACAGTGAAAGGAACTGAAGATGTGAATAGTCATAGGGGCGCCTGCACTGGTTATCGATAAAACATCTTAGGATTCTTCTTAAAGACTGGTTACTCATTTAGTATCCCCAAATATCCATGTTGAAACACATACTTTGTCCTCTGGGCTAGAAGGACAAAGATAATATTTCTTTAGTGTTCCTGCTTGTACTTCCTAAGTACTTTGAATATAAGATTTCCACAAAGTGTCTGGCTGTCCAAGACCCAGATAAAATGCATAAACTACTACACACTTCAAAAGCAACTTGTCTGACCTAGAACCTCAGCTATGTCTCCCACCACTGGCCTTATTGATGGGATTCATCTATTTTCTACAGTGCTTTTAATTTTTAACAGACTTTGGACAGAAATAGATCACTCTATTTCTGGCCTGTTTACACTTAGATTAAGTATTTGAATTGAGGTACCTTTGAAAGACAAAATGCTGTTGTCTGAAATAGCCCTTGGGCTTTTTGAGTAAAATACTGCAATAGACAAATCACGCCAGGATTACTTCATCAGCCAGAAATTTTCCCTCATGCATGTGAAGAGTGACCAACAGGTTATCTGGGCACTGAGACTTTAATGTACCCAGTCCTGGACAAACAAAAACCCCCAGTTATTTAGCCTCTATATAGAAATGGCTGCTATTGCAAAACAGAGATTTAAAATGTAAATTTTACTCGACTTCTCAGCAATGCATCATCTGACCTGAGAAAAATGAAGTCCCATACATTAACTTATCTGGAATTGCACAGAAAAGTATGGAATGATTTATTATTTTTCTACCTGCACTTTTTTTCAACAGTATTTGTTATTCATAGCAATAGAAAATCATGTTATTAATATACAGATAGACTTTAACTAATATAGCAATTATATTGACTCAATATGTTAACATACTGTTCTTCTCACTGCCTAACAGAATTTCTTCTGCAAATCCCGTGTGTGGCTGCCCACTATTCCTTCCAAATTCCACGTTCTTCACAGCGTGTCTTGGCAGTACCTCAGCTGTCTAGACCAGACTAATAGTAACCATTAATTACTGCTATTCAATAAGTTATCATGTCTCAGCTGAGCTATGGCAACCTGCAGTGACGGTGCTCTGGTGTCCTGAAACAAGAAATAATGTATATTATCTCACATATGTCATGGCTTAAGAATATATGTACACACAATCACCACAGCTCTGCTGATGAATGGTGATTCATTAAATAGCTGTAATTTGAGTGGTACCTCATTAAGTAGCTGTAACTCTACTTTCTATCTCATTTTTATGTTTGTGAAAAAGAAGCATTTGGTGTCTTGTGATTAATGGGATGGTAGTTCACCAACACGGGACCTCTCGGGTACACAATATGATCTGTGTTACAGGTTCTGTGTTACAAGAATTAACCTTCCAAAAAACTTCAATGGGATTTTTGCTTCATAAAACTAAAATAAATTGAACTAAATTTTGCCATAAATTATTAAGTTTTGACCTAAGATGCGGGGAGTGTGAGAAGGAACTTGGAGAGAAGAGGGAGAGATGAAAACATGACACTTCCAAAAAGGTTCCAAATCAATTGGTGACCTTATTATATGGTATTCAAAGATAAGAGAATTTGCTGACCTGAAAATGGATGTAAAACTGAAGATTAATAATCCAGAATTGCACAAACCAGAAAGAAATTCCTGTAATGTCTTAATTTGTAACTGTGAATGGTACCCAATAAGACTCATTTTTCTTAACAAAGGCACTGCTATCACTTATTGTTAGCCTCTTTATTTGCTTAGTACAAGGCAATTTGCATTAAGAGCCTATTTTCCCCTCTTCTATGTTGTTTGTTTTTCAAATGAATTTATGTTCACGGTGGGAGGCATGAGAAGCCGTGGATTTCACCACAGAGAATAGCAAGTGAATGGCAAATTCCCTTTTTGGTTCCCTACTGATTTGCCAGAAGTAAAAAGATCATTTCGCCACCGTGCACATTCAGTTCCCATCATCTGTGGCCCCAACGGGGCAGGTCAGTAAAATGTCAGCAGTGCTGCCAGTTAGTGCTAAACATGCTGCTGATTTTTTTGGGATCTTCAAGTTGTGGATCTTCAGCTTTAATTCTCAAGTAAAAGCTCCCACTGCTGCCATGCTCTTTGCAGGCTGTCTCACTGATTTGCCTCTGCTTGACCTGATCTCTTCTCCTGGTCCCTGGCTGTTTCTGCCTCTTGTGAAACCACCAAGACAGTGATGACTCTAACTATAGTGTGCAAAGTGCTAAACTTATTGTAGGATTTCTTTTAAGCAAAAAAACCCAACCCAAATCTTCATCAATCATTGCTACAAATTGGTTTCACCTGAGTAGAATTAACTATAAGAATGAGGCTTTGCTTAACCCCTCTGTGCTGTCACAATTTGTGTTGTTCTCAGTGTGCAGGAGCTAAGGTTTGTTCACAGTCTCAACAGAAGTCTTGTCTGTCAGGTGGCTTTGGCACCAATGAACACACCTGATTCCCTTCCTTGCCTCTGTGCACATGTGATTTTCTAATCTCGATATTTTTTAGCAAGTTTTAGCCTACAAAGGTCACTTGGTATAATGGAATATGCACCTGCAGAGACTGGGACACTCAGTACTTGTTTTTTAACACTGGTCTATCCACAGCTTTTTTAGCTTGCTAGCATTCTATAGTGCAGATCAACATCCAGCTTTCCCTCAGCACCCTCCAACAACAATTATCATTCCTTGCAAATAAGATGCCAGCTCAGGTTGAGCAGACAGGCTATGGGCATGCTGGCATGTTAAATGCACCTGGGATTGTTTTCTCACAATAAGGCATGTAAATAAACCCTCTTCCTCCTCCCAAACTGCAAATTTCCACACAAACTATGGACCAAAACAGTGGTTTTGCCAGAGATGAGCAATTAAAGCATATCTACAGTCAGGTTCCAGTGTCAGGAATATTCCCAAGCATTGTTTAATTCAATTGTATAAGTGTTAATAAAGTGTCTACCAGCCATATGGGATTCCAGAGTTTTGATAATTAAGTTATTTGCATAAAATATTATGTCCAAATGCTCATAAGTAGATTTGGGATCCAAGCTTTTTCAGCTTCTGATCAAAGCCTCTGACTACTGAGCTATTCAGCAAACGAAGGCTGCCTGTAGTTGACTTCAAATAGTTGTTTTTTCTAAATTAAAGACTGTGGATCCCAATCAGAGGGTGACAGCTACTTCCAGCCCTGAAAAAGGCCAGCCTAAGACATAAACTCCAACACTGATACAGACACTTGATTTTAGGCATTTTCCTAAAGGCTTGGTGCCTGCAGACTTTTTCCATAGCCATGGGGGTCATGCAGCCGGTGTGGGACACGAATCTCCACCCAGAACGAGGATGTCCCATTGACTACTAGAAGAGAGCCCAAGGTGACCAATTTCCTCAGCTGACATCTCAGTTAAATATTAAAACCTAGGGGCAATGATTCTTTCATCTGTGGATCAGGGTCACAGGAAAAAAGCAACACTTCCATGTACAAATTCAAACAAATCAGGATCAAAGTTGTTTATTGATTGCTTAACAGCACATAATTAACAGGCAACAAGTAAATTCTGCATCTCGCATAAATATCAGCAATACAGCAGATAAAACCCAAACCTAGTCACTTACAGAATATTGCTGGATCTCTATAAATCTCTAAACAGCAAGAAAAATCCCCTGGGATCACATCTGTACCTTAAAGTTGGGTGCCTACATGTTGCATCATCCCATCAAGCCAGGTCAGGCTGCTCCACCTTTAATTTTTCTATTCAAACTGACTCTTCCTTTCTTCTTTTTTTTTTTTTTGGTTTTTTTTTTTCAGAAATGTGTTCATACTTCCCTGGTTTAATTTCTGTTTGAGATGGCTGATAGTTTTCTTGCCTTTTAGGGCTAGCTGATTGGGGAAAAAAACTTGGACAATTATGTGTGCTCTGTTCTTACTCATCCCTGCCTCATCAGCTTTTTTTCTAGGCTACATCTAGGCTACATCTAGGTAGTGGAGCAGGTGAATTCCCCCACCTGACGTGGTTTATTTGGTTTGTGCTTCACAAAAACATATCCCACCCAGGCAGCAGTGGTTGCAAATAGTGTTGTTCACATTGCCAGCAGAAATCCAACAAAAAAATAGATGCTGTATATACAAGATTCTCATTTGGGATTTTGGTCATATATTGTTTACACACCCAGACCATGACACAATGAGAAGAAATTAGTCCTGGCTACTTTCAGTGAAAAAACTGAATGAGCAAAATCAAGGTCTTTGACAATTTTATTGATATTTTTCCCTGTATCATAAAGGATTATTTCTTTAGGTTCTTCTGAGTAAAATGAAAAAAATTGCTATATAAAGAGATTTCACTTTAGATCCATGCTTTCTTATTTGTACAATTTCCAGACAAGGCTTGCCATGGGTAATTAGGTGGTCTTCTTATTTTAAGACAAGCAGTTAGTACTTCCAGTTCTTATTTTAAATTAAATGTGGATATGCATACATGTGGTTGTACGTGAATGTGTGTGTATATACATACACAGGAGAATCCCTTTCAGAAGATGTGATACACATCCCCCCAGAAACCCCCACAAACAAACAAAAAAACAAAAAAAAAGCCAAAACCACAAACCAACAAGAAACCCACAAAATAAAAATGAAAGGATGAGAAAGGAAAGGAAAAAGGAAAGGAAAGGGAAAAGGAGAGGAAAAAGGAAAGGAAAGGGAAAAGGAAAGGAAAGGGAAAAGAAAAGGAAAAGGGAAAAGGAAAGGAAAGGGAAAAGGAAAGGAAAGGGAAAAGGAAAGGGAAGGAAAGGGAAGGAAAGGGAAGGGAAGGGAAGGGAAGGGAAGGGAAGGGAAGGGAAGGAAAGGAAAGGAAAGGAAAGGAAAGGAAAGGAAAGGAAAGGAAAGGAAGAAAAAAAGAAAAGAAAAAACCAACGAACTTTCAAGTCATTCTTCAAATATGTGAACAAGTGTGAATTTGAGGTACAACATAAAGTAGATGGCATTGCTGGAGGAAAAAAAATAAGTAATAAACAGGTAGGACCAGAATATCAGAAGTGACTACTAGGCAAGAGTGCTGTCTTTTTTCAAGTGCCTGAAGTCGCTGTCAGTTTAAAAGAGAACAAATGAAACAAGTACAAGCCCTAAACTACTTCACCCTGCTCTAGTTCCTCAGGCAAAACCAGAAAAACGTCAGGACCAAAGAAGGAGATGAGCCCATGCTCATGACGAGGAGGTTTTCAAGCCAGAAAGCAGAAAAGGATTCCTTTGTGTCTGAAGAAGCAGAAAAAATCTCACATGCTTCAGCCTTGAGAGCTTTGAGTTTACTGTTTCTGTATTCAAGAGGCTTTAAACTCACAAAAAAACCCAAGTTTGTTTGTCCTGATTTTATTTGTTTCTGTTTGAAACTAAAGATGAAACCAGTTTCATTAATCTAAATGGTCAGGTTTTGCTGGCTTTGTGATTTGTTCAGCAGAACCACGAGTAGTGATACACAGTTTGGGACTAAGATTTATCTCCAAATCTCTAATAAATAAGGTTTTTCTACCTCTTACACCCAAAGCCCTAAAGGGAGGAGGTTTTTTATTACAATTCTTATTATGCATGCCTCAGATGAGAAACCAGCTAAGTGGGTAGTCTCCAGAGGCCAAAGCCTGCTGAAATTGAGAGCAGTGAAATCTCGGTGATGCTCTGGGCTACAAACTCAGTCCCTTTGCCCTGCTGAGGGCACAGATGCATTTTTATCTTGCAGCACAGAGTAGTCCTGACCACTGTGCTCCCCTTTCACCCGTGGATATGACTTTCAACAAGTCATCATAAAGTAGGTAAAATGTTGAATTTAAAACTAGGATTAAAATTTACTGTATTAATTGGGGCATATTCAAGTAGCCACTCATTCCTCCTAAAATCACTCCCCAGTTAAAAACATCCATTAAGTAAGGCAGCCTGGAGATTCTCAGTTTCAGGCAGATTTTTCCTGTGAGATTTAAGCAGAAAGGATAAGACACCTCCCATGCCCCCTGCTTTTCTTGTTCATACAAGATACATTTGAGAGGCAATGGAAAATTTTGTGTCCACCACAAATACTTGAGCATTAGAGCTTAACTATAAGTTTTAGATATTGTTATTCACTTATTCCTCATTAATTGTATCCCAAGATACCAAGCGAGGTCATGATTTAAGTGAAGATATAAGGGCAGTGTAGGCCAATGAATAACCACTGGAGAGGCCAGACAATTACTGTACTTTTTGTTTCTCCAAAACAAAATCTGGTATAGACAGATTATTTTCCATTTTCAGAAATAGCAACCATTCCCAAAACCAACACAGGCTGTTCACCAGTGGACCCAGGGATACCCTGCACTTCTGCCTGTAGGCAGGGAAGGTTGGCAAACGCTGGGCATGCACAGGGATCCTGTGAGAAGGAATTTGCCAGTCCTTCAGTCTTGCCAAACGGAAACCCAACTGGAACAGCAAATTCCTTAGAGCAAAAGGAATCATAGCCAACATCTCCCTACAGAACTGCTGAGTCTCCTCTTCTCTGAGTCACAACAAAACTGAATTTTCATGTGGCTAAAAGCCATTTATTTGCTGGGGTTTAAATGGCCTGTCATGGGATGGGGAGAAGTCACGTGTCAAACTACAGAGCCAGCTTAGATGGGAGCTGGAGGCTGGTGACACAGGTCTCAAAATCTGCTGCTGGAGGGTGGCTGGAGGATTATTGTTTTAGGCAAGAGATCAGTCAAAGGTTTGAGATGGTTTGCTGGTGGTAACAGTAATTATACCAGTGAGACTGGAGTGACTCATTCCCATGGCAGCAAGCCAGACCCTATCAAGTCTGCAGGGAATCTAAAGGTCACCCAATTTTCAATTAATTAGTTTATGGGGGCTGACACTATTTGGTTGCTTCCCTGAACTGTTAGGAGGGTTTACTTTCCTAATTTTGCTCCTTTCTTTTTATTTTGGGTTTTTGGTTTATTTTGATTTGGCAGTTTGTTGGGTGTTTTTTGGTTTTAGTTTGTTGTTGTTTTTTTTATTTTTTTTATCAGGGTTAACCCTTCCTCTGTATTGTACCTGGTTTTTACCTTTCAATAGGAACAAAAAGGCTACATTTGAATGTCCTTATCTATATGCAGATGCACTTTATCTTCCATTCCCAGAAATCCTAAATAGCAGTATAGATTTAAACATTTCTGATACCTCTTGGTAAGTTGACATACTTGCATATTCCTTGACAAGATGATTCCAAATGTCCCATACATGTGGGGGACATAATTCTGCTCATTTTCATGGACTTCATATTATTCAGAAGAGAGTATTAATCAGTGTTTTGCATTTCTTCCAGATAGGAATCTGAAGAAACAAGACGACTTTACTGAAGGGTGAGGAAGGGGGGCAATTCCCATTTGAAAATCACGATTTCTGTCTGAATGACACTACATTGTATGATACCTCTCTCTGTCCCCAGTGTAGAAAATAAGTTGTGATAAATTGTTTTTAAACACTTAACTTCTGCATTACTGAAGGTGGATGTGAAAGCCATGTACAATAGCCAAGTAAGCAAACAGACTTGAATCCTGGCTCCATAGAACCCCAGAGCTATATAAAAGCAGTGTGGAGTGGCACTTGGGGACATGGTTTAGTGGTGACCTTTGCAGTGTTGGGAGAATGGTCTGACTTGGTCATCTTAGAGGGCTTTTCCAACCTAAAAGTTTATATAATTTTATAAGAGAACAATAGAAAACATGGTTGAGAAATTATAATCAGGCAATAAGAAACACAAAACACTGCTGGGAAGCTGTAACTAAAGGCCACTGGTTACTGCACCTGAAACTGGGAATGAAATTCATTTCTGCAGAAAGAAACCTTCTAAATATTGGTCATTTTTATATTGTTTAGTTTGACATGAGTCAGTTCTTAGTTTTCTAAAAAGAGACAGTGGGAAAAGGCTACTACTTTAATTCTGTTGAATCCAAAGTCTTTGACATATGTACTTATACTTTAATGAGGCAAATATCCTCCCCACAAAAATCACTATGACAAAGCCAATATTAATGCAGTTCCCTTCATTCAAAGGCAATGCTAATGCAGTTCCCTTCATTTCAGAGAGTCAAAAAATGCAACATTCATAAAATTAAAATGCCCTTCCCTGCACTTGTCAAACCGTTAAGAGTAGGGCTGCAATTCAAAGAGGCCTCCACCAGAAGGTTTCTCCCTGAGGACCCTCCCTCCTGAGAACTCACCTCTTCATCAAACCTCCCTGAGAAAGCCAACATCCAGTTCAATTAAAATAAAAACTCTTGCTTCCCCTTACACACTAATCTGTTATGGCACTAAGAGGATTTAGGAAGGTGTGAAGTAAATGGATTTTTATACTCTCACTGGAGCAGCTCTAGCTGATTTTCAAATGTAATGTGATCATTGTTTTTAGTACTTCAGGGAAACGTTGAGACAGGAGTTCTTCACTAATTTTAATCTAATAATAATAGAAATAATATCCAAGAACCAATATTGTTCTTATTAGATTAACCTTCATTGGCTACTGTTGTACTTCCCTGGTATTTGAATGTGCAGATGGTTTCAAATCCTTCTGTTTATTTAGGGAGAAGCCTTTGTTTCTCTTCTTTGTACTCATGGCTATTGACCTAGCCCCTGAATAAAACCATTCCACTTCCAATGTTATAACACATCAACTAAGAAATGGAAAAAAAGGTGAAAAAATAAATTACAGGTTTTTTGGTTCTAAAGCAAAATAATCCATTAATGCTTCCCCCTCTCTGTAGAGGATGTTTAGGTCAATCAAGGGGAGGTTTTGAAGGATATTACAGCTGCAGTTGCCCTATCAAAATCAAGGCTGATGCCACTGATGTTGTGAGTGTACATTTGTCACTGTGCAGCCTGTTAAAATAGATTTTAAAGCCTTTTAGATTCTAGAAGTGTCTCCAACTACTCTGATAAGGAATTCTGCCTTATCCAGGTTAGCTCCAAATAAAAATAATTTAAATTTTCTGCACATCTCTGAGGGCAAAGTTAATCTGTTAACCTCCAAATGGCTTATTTTGCATTTAAGTCCATTTTCTGTTTGCTCTGTGACAAGCACAGCCTGTTTCAGGTATTTTTGGTCTTTACCTCTGCATTGACAGGAGGAAGTCAAATGCAAGTACCAATACAGAGTGAGAAAGGCCACATTGCAGGGGTCACAGTGATAAGGTTTTCCTATAGAGAAAGCAAGGTAGATAATTACCTGAATATTCTCAAGTAGCTCAAATGTATTCTGAATGGGGAAGTATTTCCACAGGAACCAATCTCAGCATGGCTTTAATGCTGTAATAAGCAAACCATACAATACACACAGCCCAATGAGACACAAAACCAAAGTGATTGAATACAATATTTTAAATTCAAGAGAATAGAATTTGTTTCTGCATGCGGTCCACTTGTAATATCAGCAATTCTGTTTGCCTCTTACAGGGCTTTTTCATCAAAATGTCTCAAAAAACATTATAAAAAGGTGTGATATCCCTATCTGCAAAAATGAAATAAGACTTGTACGAGGGTACTCATCCGTCACTTTGATCAGGCAATAATAAAAACCACTTCTTGAAAATTTTCAGTGTTCTTGTCATTTGGCAAAGCTGCTTCTCTCTATTACCTCCTCAGAAACCAGCCAGGAGCTACTTCATTGAAATAACTGTAATTACACCTCTGAAAAACAGTTTGTGTAGAACTCATGGCCTTCTATCCTTAAAAGCAGAAGGCTTGTGCTATGCACACCCACATGGCTCAAAGAATAAAGGGCCTGAGGACATCCCAACAAGGCTTCCTAGAGTTTCCCTCAAGTAATGACTAGTAAGTATAGATTAGGGTCCATACTTGAAAAGGAGAAATTAATTCTACCCTATGAACCAAATATCTCCATAATTTATGTCCTATGTTATTTAGTTAACTCCACTTGAGCAAACTACTTACTTCACTGTAAGAGAATTTGATTGCTGAAAGATCAAAAAAAGCACACTGCATTTTTCTGTGAAGTTAAATATCCAGAGTTGTATTACTTAGCTGGATCACTCAATTCTTCTTAAAACTAAAACACACTTTGAGACCAGAGCCAATCAATTACAGATATCAACCAGCAAACCTTTCTAATCAGAAGTGAAGCCTTGCATTTCTCTCTCAGCATTTAGGAGATTGCTCTGCAATCCTCTCACTTAAATTGTATTCATCTCCTCTCATATCTGATGAGTTTATGTATGCAAAAAGAAGGGAACAGATGATGTGGGATGTGCAGGGCTTTCAGAATGAAAGGTTTGGAAATTCTGCTGCATGGAAATCAGGTAAAAAGAATTTCTCCAGAGAGGTCAGGAAATCTGCAATATGGGATGAAAGGGGAGGTGGATTTTATTTCATGATGCGAATTCATGGCTCTCTTCCTCATCAGATTTCATCATCTTCTTAAAGGGGGAAAAAAATGTAGTAGGCAAAAAAAAAAGATGGGCAAAACTGTAATGTGACATTTAAAAAAAAAAGGATAAAAAATGTGTTGAGTTTGCTGCCTGGTGTATAGAATGTGAGTTCTCATACCTGACTTCTTATCACTTGGCTGAACTACACTATCAATTTCTCTCAGCAGGCACTAGGTCTGTGTGTGCGTTTGCAAGGTTTTTTATTCACATATGGTGCTCTGGCAATAATAAGCCTTCATGGAAGTACTTCATAGAACAGCAGGATACTCCTCAATACATCTTACAGAAATTCATGCTGGTTTCTGTCTTGTTTCTAGGAAAAGAAACACAGATGATTATGTAGATTGCTTCAACAGGTGCATTCCAGGGGAATGACCACTACCTGCAGTGCAAAAATTGTGTTACTTTGGTGGCACTACAGAAAATTGCATTCAGTATTTTTGGGTGAACCCAGATGAAAGAGTTGAACTTTTTGTTTATTCAAAGCTGCACTGCAGAGAGTGGTTAGGTTCAGAAAAGGCACAACTGTCATTTGCCATGTAAATAGGAGTTTCTGGAACGTCATGATTGCAGTAAAAACTAGAGAGGTGCAATCCATGGGCAGCAGGGTGGGTTCCTTGCTCTCGGTAGGAAACCAAATAGCACCTGCTGGAAAATGCCTTCAGTGTCAGTGGGAAGGGAGAACTGTGACAACTCCTAAATTTCATTGAAATGCTGAAGTTTAGAAATACTGTTCTGGTCACAGCTCCTCCCTTGCCTGCCATGGGGTAATTAATAATGTCCATGCTGTTCACAGAACAGTGTTTTTATATGCAAGCAATAAGGACATTCTGCTTGGATGAGGGAGTCTTCAGTTTAAATTTCAGATCTAATGACCAGCTGTGGGCTCTGCAAAAGACATGCCCCTAACAACCTCCAAAAATCACTGTGGTCACAGTTCTTGATGAAGAATTCATTGATTTTATGTGTTTTAAATGACTTAAGAGATTGGTTCCTTTAGTGACATTTTCTACATTGCACTCCAGATAGTAAACTTCAAATGTACCTTTGTACAACTAAATAATTTAACCCCTGAAATTTTTGATGTCTACATATTGTAACACTTGGTCAGAGGTTTTCCCTTGGATTGTAGCCTGGAAAAAGGTTCCTAAGCTATATTGGTAGAGTGTAAAATGATTTTGGCAACTCCCTGTAGTGTTGCTCATTACTTCTTCCACTTCTAAACCTGTCAGCAAGGGAGAGACACATGCATTGTTCCTTATTCTCAATCATCTTCTCTAGAGGCTGGTGACTGGGCCACAATCTTGTTTTCTCCTAATATCCAGGTCTACAGCCTATTTACTGACTTGTGGAGATAAAGATAAGCAAAACTTCATTTCTTTGGGGAAAACAATTATAATTTGATTTAATATTACAAGCTTTATTATCTGACACAAGTCTTAGGATTTCCTTCCTGTAAATTCAGCAAAAAACCACAAACTTGCAGATTAATTGTCAAATGCAAAGCATATAGTCCAAGTCAGCATGTAACCTACAGCTTATATAAAGATCAACAATAAGCCAATTGTATCATCCTATGGAACAGCTCTCATGTTTTCCCCAGACACTTAAAAAAAAAAGCAGAGAAAGACAGGAATATTTCAGTCTGTTCCCTGTGACTCTCAATAATTCAGATCTAATTATCGGTCTATTTTACTAAAATTACTTATGGCTGACCAGAGCTGTAGTGAGCCATTCATCTCCAAGGAGATGCAGTTCAGTTTCTGCACGTCTCAGTTTCTATCTGGCACTATTGATTATCCCTCAGGAAACACAAGCACAACAGCTTTCCTGCCCTGCATCAGTGCATTGATCCCTCTTGGCTGGGCTGCAGCCACAACCTCAGAGTACACTTGTGAGCAACAAGCAAAGAGTGAAATTCTTCCTCTCTGACAGAGAACCTGTGTTTCTGTTGAGTGGCTTGTGAGGGTTTTTTTGTCAGGAAATAAACTGTACCCAGGTAACAACATAGCCCTGGTTTAACTGTGTGGCTCCAGCTACAACACATGGTGCAGGCAGATGAAGATGGGAGAGCAGGGTATGAGCCCTCTATGCTTCTCTGCCTCTCCTGACTAAATCCAGGTATTTTTAGACCAGTGCCAGGATATTTGCATAAATTTGATAGTGAACAGGAAGGCAGCTCTGGCTCCAGAGAGTTGGCAGGCTGCTCTGCCTTTGGCTCAGGCCATTTAGGAATCAGGCAGCTGAGATACCAGCTGTGTCTTCTCTGTGAACCTTCTGTAGATTCTGCTAGAGTGACTTGGAAAAAGAAAGTCTGAAGATGATAAATAGAGACGATATTGTTGCCAAGAGTTGGTTAAAGGGAGCATCTGTTGTGAGGGACAAAAGCTGCAGAGGAGGTAACTGGTGCTGACGGTCTTTAGTTCAACACCTGGCGCTATTAGTGGACCTAATACAACTTTTAAGAGGGAGGATTGACCCAGAGTGCCTGGGATCGTTTTCATTCCCATTTCACAGAGCACTCTAATGCTTACAGCACTTAGTGGTGACTGTGGGCAGAAACAGACTGAGGTCCCGATCCCTGCTGATAGGAGATTGCGCATTTTACATGAAAAAACAACTGGGAACAATCACATAAAGAGCCTTTGGAAGTGGAGCTGAAGCCTCCCTGTCCTTCCAGAGGATATCCCCAGCCTTTCTGTTGGAGCTACCCTTGTTTTCATGTTTTCTTTCCAGTCCAGTGAATTCTGAATTCTTTCTCTGCACACTGCAAGGTTTTTCATCTGACACTGCCCTCCCTCCAAGCAGCCTTGAATCTGTTGGCTGACCTACTTGCCAAAACCACAAGGAGTGGGGAGTTAAGTTCTGTTAAGCAGGGAGAACTGAGCTCAGATCTTCCAAACTTCTACTGGCTGCTAATCTGCTGCCATATCCCCGTTTTGCCAGTGAGTTTTCCCTGGAAAAGCAGCCACTACTACATTTTCTGGGACACACAGGAACCAATAAACACATTTTTTCCATGCACTTACAATGGTTGTGACATGGGGTTCCTTGGGCTACTCAGGAAGTAGAAATCCTCTTTGGGAAACTCTGCATAGGCTTGGGCAATTCAAAATGTGCTGGAATAGAGACTGAGATAGAGCAGTAATGTTCAAGACTGAAAATCTGAAATTATGGATGAAGGACCGGTCCAAATCTCATTTATTGGGTTGAGGTCCTTTGAGTCTTGTGTCAGACGTCATGCTCAGTGTGTCACAGGGAAAAAGTAATCACACAGCTAAGTGAACCAATCTCAGATGCCATCTCTTGTGCTTTGTTGTAATTTTCTCTGCTTCTCTCTTGTCTTGGGCTTAACATTATTGAAGATAATTAACAATTTATTGAAGGCAATAGAGTAGAAGGTGGACCACGTTTCTCTCTTTTGTTACAGTAAAAGAGTAAAGACCCTCCAAATCTTTTCTACAATAAATCTGCTCTTCTCACTACTCCTCTCCTCTTCAAAAATAACCACTTGTACTGATAGTTTTTACCCTAAGAGGTAAAAAAACTATACACGCTGTCTGAAGTGGTAAACAGATTTTCTGTTTCCCTTTTCTCTCTGTGTTGTTGGATTTGTGCCACTGCTCTCTTTTTTTGCCAGATGACACCTGACTTTGACAGTGAGAGGGTGCAGTTGGAAACAAGCACCAGTCATATTAGGGTGTACTACATTAATTTACCTGTGATTAAACATAAGGCTGAATGGAAAATCATGAAAAAGCACAGATTCATAATTTTGACACCTATGAGGAGGGCACTGCCTAGACATCACTGCAAGAAGTGGGTACAGGTGTCTGGATAACAGCTCATCCAGGTGAGCAGCTCATCTGAGGCAATTAATACATGAGCATAAATATTTGACAGTCACACAAACATGCTCTCTCTGTAGTCAGCCGGTTTCTGAATTCCCTCTGCTTCATTAACTCAGTTTATTCCAGTATCTCAAGTCACAGCAAAATCTCTAGTTTATGTTTACAGCACAGCAGGACTCTGGACTTGGTATCATTGATGAACCACCACTAAGGAAAGCCCCATGAAAGGGAGTTACTCCATCTCTTGTTAAAAGAAAGCAACAGCAAAAACAACAAAACAAAAAAAAAACCACCCCAAACTAACAAACAACAACAACAAACAAAAAAAACCCTAAAAACCCCAAAAACTAAAAACAACAACAAAAAAACCAAACCAAAAAAGAAACAACAAAAAAAAAGAACCCCCCCCCCAAAAAAAAACCAACCAGATAAGGAATGGGCATAGGCCTAAGTCAAATATTTGATTCAAATTTGGCAGTGTAGGTAACACAGTAGGGCTAACTACAGAATTTCAGACCTCAAACCACACACAGTAGCTACCATTTGTCATTCCTTTGTCATGAGTACATCGGACATGTAATCTTGAGGAAATCCAGGAACTCGCACCTTCCCTGCCCCATGAATACCTGTGGTGCAAATTCTCTGGGTTTCTGCAAACCTGTACTGAATTTATCCACAGGGTATGTTTTTAGTAATCTAGGGAAAGGGGAGCTTCTCAAGATTTTTAAATGGCAGCACTGGTGCACATAGAACATGGTAAATAGAATACTTGTAGTTGGGAGCACAGGTGAGCCCTGATGGTGACAGTAGTTCTTCTAAATTTTGTCTTGACTTACATGAGGCTGAGAAGTTGAAGTCTTGACATTTCAACTGCTCTGGGAATTTGGTTGAGAAGCTTAATTTTGAAGGGTAACAAAACCATGCTGAAGTACTCTGAGGGAAACAAATTTGATAATATCCCTACTCCAAGGCCATTTTTGTTTGTTTATAATTTTCTTTCTTTTCTGCAAGTCTTTCCATTGTATTTGCAGCCAGTTCTTAGAAGCAGCCTCATAATAGCAAGTAAAAGAACCAAAATGGAACACCACAAAGCACAGAGAGACATTTACTTACCAAGTTCTATGTAGACCAGTGCTGTCATTTAAAAATCTTGGGGTGTTCCCATTTCCCTAGATTCCTAAAAATATACCTTCTAGATAAACTGAGCAGCAGTTTGCAGAAACATTGAAAATTTGTACCAGAAATGCTGGAAACCACCAAGATGGGAAACCACCACATCCAGCCAGGGACCAAGGTATAAAAAAGATAAGGAATAACCTGTAGTCTTCTCAGGGGCTGTAATAGCATTTCCCATTTTTTATTGCAAATGCTGAACCTCCTCCAAGAAACTGTTAACAAAGTACATATTTTTTGAAAAATTATGACCAGATGAAAGAAGAGGTGATGACATCTCGATGCCCAGCACCCTGAGAAAGTCTAAGCAACAGGTTTAAATCTCTTCAGTTTTTGAGGGAGTTTGAAAGCTAACATTAGGTGAATTTTCAGAGTGCTGGGACGTTCTGTGAAAGTTCCTCCTCCTGAGGCTGTCCCTCTTTGTGAGGCACAATTAAAAATTAATTGAGCTGAAAGGCAAGAAAATTATGATTCTATAGGTAAGTGATCAGGCAACTTGCTGTTTCTGCTCCAGTGAATACTTCACACAAAATTATGTAAATATTCATTAGAATGTCAGGAACTCACGTCTCCCCTGCCACATGAATACCCTAATCACCAGGATCACAGAGTCTTTTGCCCAATGAATATTTAGTTGTTCTCTAACAGTCTAGCAGTTTCAGCAGGAGGCTTGAAAGATTCTCTTCTCGAATACCTAAAGCAGAGGGGTTGAAATATTGGAAGTTTGAAGTTTAACCCTGACCAGCAAAGGATGGAATGAAATTCAGATACCCCACAACCATTAATATATTGTATTAAAGAAAGAACACAATGCTATTTGTGCCAATCCATTTTGGTGTTTTGAGAATCATCTCCTATAGTGTGCAGACAGCCAGTGAAAATGTTTCTGCACCAGAACATAGCATGGAATTCCCAGGCTACATAGAAGTGCTCTGATCACTGTAGCATTAGCTACCTGGGAAAGCAACAGTGCAAGAGATTATAATAGAAATATACATAGTGAACAAATTACCAGGATCAGATGATATTGCCTCTAGAGTTCACCAGGAACACACAGATTAAATAAATATACTATGTATATAACCTCTCACTTAAAAACTCATGTTATCTGAAGACAAAAAGACAGGGGATGAGATAGCAGTTCTTAGAAAATTTACAGATGTGCTCAGGGACTAACAGTCCTTTAAAACTAAGATCTCCACTGGGAAAATTAATAACAGCACTAAAAAATTATAGAATAGACCCTTGGATATTTTTATTATTTTTAATTTGAGAAGAGTAATCATGGCTTCAGTAGAAGGCATTGTTTAAAGAGGTCAAGAAACATATGGGATAAAATGGCAGGAGCTATACAGTCTGTTTTAATTTCCTACAAAATTTTAAAAAAGGCTGCCAGAACACTGAGTATCATGGGATAAGAGGGAAGACCCTCACATGCATTAATCTTTGGTTAAAAGCAGGAATTCAAGGATAACTGCAAAAGGTCATTTCTTGCAACGCAGGATGGTTATCACAGCAGTTGTGCAGGAGCCTGTCCTGGAACTCATTCTGTTTAGTGTGTCAAGAAATGACCTACAGAAGAGGGATGATCTGTATGGTGATAATATGATGTGAATTATGATGGTCTAACATTATATGAGGCACTTAGGAACAGGACAGGCTGTGAAGAATTTGAGGAGGACCTCAGACGCCAGGGTATCTCAGCAATAAAATGTCAAATGAAATTCAACACAGATAAATATAAAGTGATATAATAAGGAAAACCAATTTTACCTAACACACACACTGAGCTAGCCTTGGCTTCCGGCCATACTCCTCTACCCTTTACTCTGCTCTCTCCCCCTCCTCAGTGGGGCAGCGGGGCAAAATAGGATGAGAAACCTTGTGGGCTGAGCTAAATTTGGGAGATTGTTTTCTAATTACCATTGTGGGAAAAACAGCCTGGAATGAGGGGAAATTAATTTAATTTATTGCCAATAAAAATAATTATTTAATTATGGTGTTTTTAATTATTAAGAGAAAGAAACAAAAATACAAACATTAACACTTTTCCTTCCTTCTTTCCCAAGCTCATCTTCCCTTGCTCACTTGACTCCTCTCTGGCACTGGACAGCCTGGGAAGTGAGGAGAGGAGGTTACAGCTGGTGATGATGCATCTTAACTCCCAGAGTTTTCCTGGGACTCTCCAAGGGCTGCAGTCCTTCACAAAAATCTGTTCCAGCACGAGCTCTTCACAGGCCAATTTCCTTCAGGAATACCCATCTGCTCCATTCAGGGGTTCTCCACAATCTGCTGTGGTATCTGCTCCACCGTGGTCTCTTCCATGGGCAGATTAGACAAAACTTGGAAGAAAAATCTGTTAAGAGATCTGAATTTTGGACTAAGGCAGTTTTAGGGACATTTAAGTGCAGAATGGTGGACACACTTATTTGTATCTAGACACAGCACAGAAAACATATTTGTGAGTTCTTGCCCATTGTTTTCCTGTGGCAAAGAAGCAGCATTTTGGGAATGAGGTACCTACACATCTCTGTTGATCTGAGTATTCCTCTACTGAAAAAGAGGGAAAAAAAGCTGAGCAACTACAAATCTATTTTAACACTGAACTTTAAGAGGACGCCTGAATGATTTGCATATGCTGTAAATCAAGTTTTAGGCACCGGGGTTTTGATAGAAGAGCAAATTAGGTTGTCAGGTTTCTTTGCACTAGTTACCATCTTGTCTTATTCTATTAAATGTTTGGATGACATTTCAGCTTACTTCTTTGCATAAGTTTTGTGGTTTCTCTTGAAATTTGGCTTTCTTTCCTTTGCTTTATAATTGTTTTATTTGGAATGGTAGTAAATGAAGTTAGAAGATAAATGAGTATCATATTGTGAAAGAAATTTCATCACCGGAATGGATTTCTAGTGTGTCTTTAAATCACATGATTTTTAAGACTGTATAACAGACGCAGATACCAGGAGACGATGCAGCTGGAGAAATCTCAATGTTGGTTCTGCCCAATCTGGCAAGCATTGTAGAATTTATTTCGGTTTGGGTCTTTCAGATATATCCCAGCTCACAGAGATTAAATCATAATGTAAAAATGGTGCATAAGTCTCTTCTAACATACGTGTTTTAGAGTTTGTAAAAAGAGATAATGAATTCTGAAAAAAAAAACCCAACACCTAAACTCTGAACCAAATCTGATTAGGTAGACTAATAATGACACTTATAGCGTGATGAAGACAATGAATACCTGCAATGGTTTATACCCAAACATTTTACGTATATTAATAATGAAACATATGAGAGTTAAGTACATCCATCAATATTACATTTTCATGATAGAGTGCTATACTTTCTGTCAGAAGGACTTCTAATGAAAAGAAAATAACAGGAAAGGAAAAACGGAGAACATTCTCAGGGCAAGGTTCTGTCATACAGGTCACCAGATGCCTTTGCAAACCAAAATATTTTAGGATGTTCTCTCTTTTCAGTGGCTTAGAAAATGTTGATGAATTAATTTACGGAAAAGAATTAGAAGTTTATGATATTACCTTTGAGACACTGATAATGCTGCTGTTATTTACATAGACAGATTTATTTCAGAGCATCCAGTACTCTGATATAACCTGTAGACTGAGAGGAACAATGCTCCTCACGTTCAAGAGCAAATATATCAAATAAAGATGCCATGCTGATGCATTTTTAAAGGAAGAAAAATATTGAATCCTCAAATCAGCAGTGGACAAAGGACAACACATGACTTGACTCCCTACTGGCTAAATAGGTCTTTGTCTGAAGAGTGCTCATTTAGACATCTAAATTCAAGTTTAGAGTGCAAAGATGAAAGACTTTAGATTTACTCCGGTTGGTTGCCAAGGCACAAAGCTACCAAAAAGCAAAATCACCAGAGATCACTGGGACACTAAAAGGTTTGGAGGAGCAATAATGATCAGCAGGAGGCATATGCAGGGCATGAAGCCAGAGTGTTAAACCTCACTGGTTATCACATGGTTGCATAAAAGGAGGCAATATATTCTGTGGAGTTTTGTTCTGCTGTCAAGGAGGCACAGGTTGTCAGAGATTATTACCAACTGCATTTTTTAACAAGATCTTGACCTATTAAGCTATATTCTTTATATAGGAATTTTATACATGAATTATACATACATTTTAATGCAGTTCTCAGAACTCCTGTTTCGAGTCTTTTTTTTTTTTCCTGAGATGGCAGAACACAATGCATAATGGTTACAGCATTTTAAAATGCTGCAGCTTTGACATTTAACTGAAACTTTGACTTGTGCCAATGAATATACATAAATCATATTGTTGAAGAGAAAAATATAGCAACTGGGATTGGAAAGTGTGAAAGATGAGATCAATTTGTTTTGAATCTTTCATGAAAGAGGCTTATATTTAAGGACTGAGTATCAATTCAACTCAAGGAAAAGATATATGTTATAATGGATGAAAATACTGAGAAAATATTGGGATTTTAAGGAACTAGATGGAGGTGTGTCTTTCTTAGAGTGGATTACCGGCCAGCATGTGGACTTTCCTCTAATAAATTCTTTATGCTTCTGTGCTTTCAGGGATTACAGCTCCCAAAGGCTTCAAGACCCAGGGAATTTTTCTTTCCCAGTTCACCAGAGACAAAAAGAAGCAGATTTTCTGCACCAGGAGCACCCTCACCTCCCTGCCCAAAACAGCCAGGCTGCAATTCCCTGCCCTTTGTCCAGCCAGAAGGGAGACTGAGCATGAATTCCTAACAAACACACACCCAGAACTCTCCAGGAGCTGGTGAACCGCTGCTCCCAGCAGTCTTGTCCTTTCCTCACCTTGACCTTTGATTTTCTCTGTCTTGGCCATCTCCAAAATAATAATAAAAAAACCAAAACCTTTATGATAATGTGAAAATAACCAAAAATAGGTATGTGACAGTCCTCTTTTATATAAAAATTTAGGATGAAAAAG
Source organism: Corvus kubaryi (assembly GCF_017639235.1). Lineage (NCBI taxonomy): Eukaryota > Metazoa > Chordata > Aves > Passeriformes > Corvidae > Corvus > Corvus kubaryi. The sequence continues at coordinate 27,781,343 of NW_024582073.1, forward strand.
CTGACTTTCATTCCTGTATTAGATAGTTATTTCATTTTATCTGAGCTTTTCCAATACCTGCTGGAAATGCAATCTGGGCAGGACCTGCATCAGTGCCTTCCATACAAACCACCCCAGTGCTTCATGAATGTGAGGTTGAGTCATTCATTTGGATGCATTGTTTTGGAAGCTGGAAGAGGAACAATAGCCCTTTGATGAAAAGTTCTAGAATTTTGGGGGCCGACCCACTCAGCTGTGATCGTATTTTCACTGGCTTGGAGAATACAGCTTGCCCTTCCAAAAGCAATTTTGTATATTGATGATATACTAAGAAGTATACAGATTTCCAGACATGAGTGATTTCTTTGTCTCTTTGTGTAACATACCCAGTTGTCAAGGATATCGTGGTATTTTTAATGCACCCTACTGCTTTGAAAAGATAAAGTAAAATAAATAAATAAAATATTATGCTTTAAATTTGCTTTTCAAAAGAAAAAGAAGCAGAACACAGTGTCTCAAAGGACTAATCCCAACTGAAAGCTCTTCATGAGAAAAACATAAAAGCCTTTAGGTTGTTTGCATTCCCTTTATATTTTTTTTTAAATTGTACTCTTTTGTAAATAATTTATAAATAATAATTGAGAGAATTTTGTTGTCTTTAACCACGTTATCCCAAGAGTAATGTTGAGAGCTCTATTGATCAAAATGTGATTAACAACATAAAATAATAACAGGATTTGTCCTACTTTTTCTTCATCCGGGCTCAGAATAGTGGTAATTTATGCTATATTGTTACTAAAACACTCATTTTCCCCTTACATTAGCTATGAGGCAACATGGAGAGTTCACAAGACATAAATGACAGCCAAGCAATAATTCTGAATACACTTTTGGCATTGCCAGCTGTACAGGTAGGTCTGGCACAGCTGTTGCTCTGCTTCAGCTTTTTGTTTGTTTTCTCGTTTCCTAAAGAAACTCTTTTCAAAGGTCACCCCGCCAATAATAATCTCATTGGGAATTCACATGGGCAGTGGACAACAGCCAGTCCATCTAATCCTCATTTTTTTCAGGTGTTTACTGAGACCAAAAGCACCTGTAGCTTCACTCATGACTTCTCATGAGTCTTAGAAACATCTATAAACTTAGTGTGGACTAACTAAAGTTGCTGCATTGAATTAATCTTTACCTAACACTTAGGCCTCTCACAAGCTCTGGTTCAAACTCTTGTGTCTACAGAATGTACATTGCAAAACATGTTCTGGCATTTCCTGGTCTTCACCCAAAAGTAATTAATAAATTATAAGAAAAGAATATTCTAGAAAATGAGGTGTTTCCTTGAGTGTTTTCTTGGGGATATTTATTAAAAAGGTTAATACAAATTACAAATACATACATTGATATGGTCAAAATACAAACTAATATGCATAATTGGTTTTGTGTCTTGGTCCACTGATTTCCATTGACGTTCCATTCCGTGTCCCTTTCTCCATGTCTAATGGTACCTGGATGGTTCTTTGGCATGATGACTGCTACCTATTTCATGGCAGGTGTGTGCTCCAGAAAGCAATTGATTCTTATATTTAACTCCTTTTTCTCTTTAATTCCTCTTAAATGAGTCCAATGGAAATAAATGTAATAAAGTCCTTACAGCAAATTAGTTTTGTTGCTTTCACCACACATTTGTAAGTGATATAATATCTTTTTAATATCATGGTGACCAGGAATACAATACTTCATGCCTATTTCCTTCAGAAAATCATTATCCTCTAATAAACACCTCAGAATACTTCCAAACATTAAACTATGTTGTCTTATCTCAGTGGTGCAAACATTTTTAAAGATGTCTATCGACAGTTTTGTTTCCCTTGAGATATACTCCTCAGTAATCTATATTTTCCCACCATTTTAATTCGCTTCGTAAAAACAACCCTGTGGTCAATATTGAAGGATAGCAGGGGGTAAAGTCAACTTTATATGATATAAACAGAAGCTTTCAAATTGAAGTGACTGTTGGAGCTCCTTTCTTTGTTCCTTGATAAATGAGTCTTGGAAAAGCCCCCTGCTATTCATGTGTTAATGGCACGGTCTCTGTTCCAAGCTCATCCGCATCAATGCTCACTGGATCCCTCCACTCCTCTGTGGGTTTTCAGACTGGGAGTAGAGAAGTTCCTGACCTCACCACAGCTCAGGTGTTTGCCTCCTTTGGAACCTCTAGCTAACTACCCAGAGTTTGTTCCAGGGAGGGAATGTGTCCTTCATGTGCCTGGTGCGATCTCCAAAGTGACAGATATGATTTTGATGCAAAAGTTTTTAATAGAAAACAAGTCAGCTGCAGTAATTACTCCCATGAGATCATGATATACAGCACTGGCTATTTATTCTGGGAAAGCTGTTTGTCTGTTTTCTCAGGACTGCTGGATACAGTCTGTTCTTTTTGTCTGCTTTGTCTATCTGCTTTTCCAGGCTGTTATATTCACCCTACTCTCCCCAGTGAACCCCATTAAATTCTCTACATCAAATGCAAGTATATTTATATTTCAATCCCTTTCAGTAAGCATGTATGATTTTTATTTCACTTCTGTTTTATTGGTGTAATAAGCTGTGCAGAAGAATATCTTCAACTCTGAGGAAGTAAAATCAGTGTGCACTGCAATACCTTCCAAATAATGCCATCCTCCAAAAATCAGTTTCCATTTTAGAGAAAACCTGAGTGCACTGTGCTTTTTTTTTGTGTAATGCTTGATCAGACTTTGATATTTTAAAATAAACAGTGTAATAAAGTCATCTCAAATGGAACATTATCTTGAGCATTTCTTCATCCAAGGAAATCTTTTTAAGACAAGATTTTTACCCTGTTTCTCACTGTTTACTCTGTTTTCCACAGGTGGGAACATCTTTCCCTAGGGCTACATCTACAGCAGCAAATTAAATGTATCCAGACATATCTTCAAGCAAGGAGGATAACTGTTACAGGACATCTCTTATCTTTCCTAACAAACTGTTTCAGACTCTAGAACAGGGTGTCTGTGTGCAAACTGCCTGCTGGAGTGGCTCCTGGGCTCCAGCTGCCAAACCATGTCCAGGAATTGTTCAGGGAAAGAGCTTGTTGGAGTGGGCCAAAATCATGCCAGAAAACATTACTGGAGTAAATGATGATGCTCCAGTGCCAGGAAATCTTCCCAAGCACGCTACACTTCACTGCGATAGATGCAGACCATGCCATTTTTCCCCGAGAGGGACACTTCTGCTAACCAGCTGTGCCAAAACACCTCTCATTTGATTTTCATTCTGTAAGTTCTTTTCCTTCAGTGGCCAAGATCATGACTAAAAGGATATGAGAGTCACTCATCCCAAAGTGAGTGTCAGGCTATGTGAGGAGTGGTATTTCTGGTGCCATCTGGTACTGTTGAAGAGGTAAGAGAGGGAGAACAGCCACCATGCAGACATCTTTGCATAGAAACTTCTCTGGGAGACCTCAAAAATTCCTGAATTCCCAAAAGCTTTCTGAAAGAATCAGTCTCTTCTGATAATTTTTAGCCCTTGACCATCATGGGTACAAAACCCCGTATTCTTCTAACTAAATTCACCCCCTCAAAAAATGCTGCACAGCAAATATGAAGGTGATAGCAGAGATGTCTGAGTTTTTCTTAGCACTGAAGTTTCTCCTTGTTGATTTAAGCAGACAGCATTTACCTCAGTTGTTCTTCACCAACAATCAAAGAAAAAAATCTGGTAGATGTCCCCTATGCTGTGTAAGGGACAGCTACACTTGCATCTCTGTCCAATAAGTCCATTTTTCGAGAGTTAAAATATTTTTATTTCCTGCTGCCAAACTAATTTGCCTTAAGTGTTGCCAGACTGGCTTACTGCCTTCACTAGCATTGTCTTCTGCCTTTTCCTTATTATTTCCAGTTATGTAAAGGCTCTTCTTCTTTCTGCATGGTTTTCTAAGGGTTTATCAGTCTGGTATTTAGAATATTCCCGTTATGCAAGGAGGAAAAAATTATTTTTGCATTTGATCCAGACAGTGATGAAGCTTGTGTTCATTTTCAGTTCCAGTGGGAAATAATATTTTTCTTCTTCAAACCACGACATTGGCCCACTGGGACATGTCTGTACTCTGAATATGTTCATTTTCCTCTTTGTGAGCCAGCAAGTACCCACAGCAAAAGTATGCTCAGAGGAACTTTTCTGCTGTGTTGACTTGGGAGTCTCTGAGGTGACAAAGGACACAAATTTCTTCTGCTCCTGTAGCAGAGGCTGCATTTTATTGATGGGGAAACTTTGCACTCTTGCACCTGAGACAGCAGCAGGTTGCCTGCTCTTGCTGACATATTCATATTATTCACATTAATCGTAATTGTTCTTCCTGCTTTTGCCAGGCCCAAGGGACACACTCTATCATGAATTCATCTTCAGAGCTTCTGTTTAATGAAGACAAGTTCCTGCTCTGTAGGCAAAAGGTGCTTTAGTTTTGTTCTCTCAACCTTCAAGTTCTTGTGATTTCACAATTATTTTTAACCTCCTGGATTCCTGAAGGCAACTTCCATCTACTGAAGAATGAGTAAATAATAACTAAAGCCATAATAACTCAAATGAGCTGTAGCAGTGGAAATAATGATGTGTTAGAAACAGAAATCACACAATTTGATAGATTTTTATTTTTTAAGGTTGGATAAAATTCATGTAGCTTTAAATGCATGTACTATAGATGACATGCATTGCTTTCACAAACTTCCATGTCTCTCTCTCCATGGATAATAGAAGGGTCATGGGTGATTACCATAACTGGCTGCTACACTTTTAAATTAACAAAATTATATAAATCCCAGTTAACCTGTTGGTCCTTTCCACTTTAAAATATGTGGCTGTAAAGATCAAGTCTTGACTATATTTATTAAGAATTTTTTTTTTCTTTTTCCCCAGACCATTTGTTGACAAAGTAAGCAAACAAGAAAGTGAGGAATGAAATAGTGGAACATACATTGGCATGAGTTTACCCAAGACTGTGAGGCAGATCAGGAAAACATAAAACCTGAGTCACCTGTTTGCTTATTCAGACCCTTCTCTGCAAAAACACAAAGCAATTCTAATGGTTAAGGATATGATCCTAGTATCATAGCCCACCTAACTTCAGATATTACAGCTAATTGTCTGGATGTCATTTTCAGTCAAAGAAAAGGGATCCAGAGACCAGTTTATTCCATCCATTTCAGACAACTCTCTCAGGATAGGTTAAATCCCTGTATAGAGTTACCTATTCTCATTATTGATGGTGGAAGAAGCTTGGATAACTGATATAAGCTGACAGCTCCCTTTTAGATGCCTACAAGTTATGGTGGCAAAACGTGCCCCAAAAGACCACATTACAAACACCATCCCAAGTGACACTAGCCAACAAGAAGCGTTCATTTAGCAAGGAATTCTTTTTCACAAAAGCTTTCTAATTTCTGTTTGCTCTTGAGACAACCTCAAGCAAAACACCAAGCATTCCTAATATTTTCACACATAGGGGACTGTTATCTTCTGGTGGAAAATGTGAGCATTTTTAATCAGGAGGGAATAGGCATGTGTCAGGTGGGGAATAAGTGGATGAGCATGCCATGTAGGAAATTCAGTTTGATGTCTCTGCTCAGCCTGGGTCAGAGTGACATGTTCCACCCCTGATTGCTCTGTATCACAGGAGGAACAGTTCATCTTTATGGAAATTTCTTGGCTTAGCTGAAAACTAGTTCTAGGAAGTTGCCTTTGCAGAAGAGAGGTCAAAGACAGGCACTAAAAAAGGGAGGACCTTTTTCACATTTGCAAGTAGGATTTAGGAAGCATAACTGTGGCAATGTACTGATTGCAGTGTTGCTGCTGCGAGACACATTCTGTGAAGCAAAACACGCCACAAATTGAAGAGTTTTTCTGCCAGCCACAAAACTCCTGATAGCACTAGTTTTCCATTTCAAAAGAAACTCTGAAAAGCCAACATTTGGAAGAATATCTAACCAATCACTCTCCTCCACATATGCACTCACTTTTTAAAGATGTTTTCTGTATAATTTTAAATAATATACATTTCTTTTAACAATACAAATCCAGCAGATTTTACTACAGTGCTGGGGTTTTTTAGGGGATGGAGGTGTCCAGCATTGCACATTATGATTGCATAAGCACCAATAGATTTCCTCTGTTAAGTGAAATGCTATGAAATTATTCCATCTAATCAAGTTAATCATGGAAGTGGCAAGGGATGAGCCCAAATGCATCTCTCTAGTTTTAGGAAGAGTACAAGACTAGAATAGCAAGCTGTCCCTGCCTTAAATCACAACTGGCCCTTCAACTGCATCATGATTGCACAGAAGGGAAAAAATAAATTGTTCTGTCAGAACTGGCATATGCAATTACTTTATTTGCCCAAGCTAATTGTTGGTAGAAATCAGGCATGCGGCTTATCATCTGTCACTCAAACGTGAAATATATTAAAGTTGCTACAAAGATGCATTTCGAACAATTTTACTTATTTTCAATAAACTGTTAGAGAAAGTGATTTTCATACATATATTAAAAAGAGAAGCTGGCAGGGGAGACAAGACAACTACTGAGTCCTGGACTAGATATATGGCGGAATATCTTTGTTGCTGCCTGCTCCAAGCTTCCATTCCCCCTCCCCAAGACAAGCCAGGACTTGCTTCTGCCATGTGCTCTGAACTCTTTTGTTCCAAGCGCGGGCAAAACCAAATGTAACTCAAACTCTTTAGCAGTGTCTGATTGGCCGCTCACCCCGGGTCCGCCCCCAGCCCTCCCCTTTCCCCTTCTCCGAATAAAAGAAGGGCCCGAGAGGGGGCCCACCCTCTTTGGCTTTGCACTCCTTCTGTGAACATCTGTGTGTCTGTCTCTGTTTGAAAGCTTCTAATTGCAGGAATTAGGCAAACCAAAGGCTATATTTCTCCCTCTTTGCTTCTACTGGTGGTATTAGCTTTGCAGCTACTATTGCCGCTTTCAGAGCTACTGAAATGCTGGATTGCCCGTGCTGCCTCTCTAGGCTGCCCGAGGCTTTCTAAGGCATTGAACTACGAGTGCTAGCTGGTAAAAAGCTGTGAGTATTCCACATATCTTTGAAATTAAATTTACAGCATTGCTTTTTTATCGGTTTATCATATTTCTCCCAGTTTTCCTCAAATTATTGATTTAATCCCTGTATTAAGTGACTCTGTTCTTCAAGCAAGCCTTCAGCTGCTCTGTCTGTTTGGAGTGGACATAGTAAACCACATTTATCAGCTGCATTTCCACAGACTGGGTTTTGTTCTAGAAAGTCAAGGCATTCCCCTTATTTCATATTAGGCATTTGGGAGATAGGTTTGTGATGTCATTTTTGAGTACACCCTCTGACAACAAACTAGAAATCCTTTAAATTAGTAGCACCTGTGGAGGCACTGAACTGGTTTTCCACACCATACCGCTCTGTGCAGCCCCTGGATTTTGACATAAAAGAAAAAAATAACACAACTCCCATACATGATTTACATCCTTGGAGCTGCTTAGTTAGAAATATGGCATTGCCAACTCTGCAATCTTGATCCTTGTATACTCATCTTATGTATGTAGGTGTTTATATCTACACATATGTACACACATACATATATATACATAAAGATATAATGCTACAGGACAAGGTTATCTTTGCATATACCTGCAGTAAAACTCTGTTTAGTGCACTGACACTTAGCTGAAATGATAGACATGAAACATTTCTCAGTCCTCCCAAGCCATCTCACTCAGACATGTCATCATTTTGTACCTCTGAGATTTGTCTCAGAATCCAAGTCTTTCTGAATGAAATACAAATACATAAATAAAACTGTTGTCTCCAAGGAGACTGTGATTGGAAATTGGGAATCCATACAAGCAATCTCCAGACGCTGACATTGTGGAATTAATACAGTAGATGCTTTATGAGGGGAAAAAAAGGAAAATAAATAAACCATTTTAGGAACAATGCACTTGTTTCAAAGAACTCTTTAAATATTTTAAACCCTATTTAGTCTTCTAGCAAAATAGCTCCCATGTTGCACCCTTTTTATCAAATGGATGTTTATTGATTGACTAAACTCACATCATTGCCAGTGATCTGGTGTCTGCACCAAGCCACTTTGTTGAGAATTTTGGAAACAATTTCATTCACTGTTCTTTATTTTGTCCCAGTGATTTCAGAAGGATTCTGCAGTTTATTAGGGATTACTAATAAAAATGCTTAACACATTCCAGTTTGCATGTGCGGATAATCATGGCCTGATTTATGCAAAAAAACATAAGATGATGAACCACAGATAACCATTGTATTTGCAGGAGATCTGCACTCCTCATCAGAGCAGGATGCCAAGAAACAAACAGGAATTCTGGACTTTATCAGGAAATCTGTCCCATGCAAACAGCAAACATTTCTGTCTGCTTTGTTTTCCTTGTACTCAATATTAGGCATTAACTGAAGGTTGTGTTTTTGCTTTGAACAGAAAAATGTGATCAAACTTCTTGGTATCCTGTGTTTTAAATCCTATTCTGAAAATCCTTATCTGGCTCAAATGGTGATCTTAAATATAAAATCTGAATGTTCAAAGCCTGTGATAAAGCACATAGCCATTATAGTCTTTCACCTGTGTAGGATACTTCTGGCTGGACTAAACACATAGTTGAAATTATTTTTCCTTTCCCTTGTGTTTTGTGCAAAGCCAAAATAAACAATGTTTACTCAGGGGAAATAACTTCCAGAAGAAACACATAAAATGTTGAAAATCAAAACAGTAAAAACAGTAGCATAAGTATCACAGAATCACAAAATGGTTGGGATTGAAAGGGACCTCTGCAAACCATCTAGACCAAATTCTCTGCTGAAGCAGGTTCATCTAGTTCAGCTTGCAACGGATCATGTCCAGGCAGATTTTGAATATCTCCAGAGAAGGAGACTCCGTATATTTCAGCCAGACCATATTTTCCTTATGTTTCAATAACATCTGTGAAATTAAAAGAATGTATGAGTGCACAGACGCATTTCTTAGCCACTTGTATAGAAGTACCTTGCTTTTTAATCCTGTAAGATTGTGATCATGTGGTTAGAGAGGATCCAGAGAACTTTTGGATGCCCCATCCCTGGAAGTGTTCAAGGCCAGGTTGGACAGGACCCCGAGCAACCTGGTCTAGTGGGTGGCAACCCCGGCCATGGCAGAAGGTTGGAATTAGGTGATCTTTAAGATCCCTTCCAATCCAAACCTTTCCCTGATTCTTTGACCCATGTAAGGAATATACTGTCCTTAGCAACCAACCAGTTACTCAGCATAAGGTATCTCACCACTACACATCCCTCAGATCTGCTAGTAGCACAACTTTCTGTGTCCACAATTTAGTCCAAACCATTTTTACAGCAGTTTTTTTCTCTGGGATGAGGTCTTGCATCAACCCAGAGGAACCCGAGTTTGGAAGGATGGCTCCAGTGCTGTCTGTGGCCCAGAGATGTGAAATGTCTCATTTGGAGATGGTTGCAACCAACATCACACACTGATAGAGGCTCTGAGTTTGCAGAATCAAAGCAGCCAATTCTATCCACTCATCTTGGACAAAAATCTGTTCTCAAGCAGTGCCTTTCATATGCAACTGTCCATCATACACAGACTTCAACTTTTTTTTGCTCTTTTTCTGGGATTTTGGGTCTTTCCCAAGTTTTATTCATCCTTTTGAAGACATGCCTGGTGCAATCCAGATTTTGACTTCCTTAAGCACAAAGTCATCACTCTAAAAGAAATAGGACATTTTCTCTTTCAAGATTGGAGTTAAAAATATTAATAAACTCTGAGTCAGTGTGAGCATTTATGGATAACTTCTGAATACTTAAAAATTAATCTAATTTCTAAAAAAAAAGAAAAGAAAAAACAACATTTTGAGGAATCAGCTGTCCCCAATCACTGCAATTTACATTATACTATAGAATATTTCATTAGTTGGCCTTATTCACTACTTGATGCATTTTCCACTCTCATTCCTACCATAATCAGAAATCTTTCTGTCCCTCTCTACCCTTCTCCTCATCCATCTAAGTACATAGGCAGCTTAACACTGATTTTTTATTATTCCCCAGAGCTTTAAAATGATTCTATATATTCCTCAGCAGCCATCTCCACAGAGGAACATGGCAGCTGTTCACAGCTCAGAGTAACTCGCTGCACGACATTTGAGGGGAGAAGGAGCTATACTTGAAATTACCCAGTAGATTTGTATTCAGTGGATGAAGCTTTTCCAACTGGAAGCCAGCCAGGACAACGGAGCTAATCATCTCCCTTCTGCAGAACATGCCATGTGTCCTTTGGTAACCATAAGTGATTAGAAATACAATTTTGCCTGTCACACAAGAGGCATTGCTCGGTGCCACCAGGGTCAGCAGTCCTGCACAGGGCACTCTGCTGAATAATTAACTGAGAACAGAGTTTGCTCACAAGTTTCCTTCTTCCGTGAAACTGCAAAGCTACACCAGCCAGGGTTTTGCTTGAGATCTGATGAACTTGTAGCCCCCAAGAAGTATGGCTTTGAGGTGTAAAGATGCTGTGAGATGAGAAAAAGAGAAAGAATACCTGTTAACATCCTTTTTTCATGCCAGTGTTATGACTGAGACCAAGTAGAAGCTGACAGAGGAATTAGACAGTTAAAAGCAAGCTAATCCTAAACCTTAAAGTTCAGAGGAATTCCTGCATAAACAGTAGGTTCATTTTGATCATGTCTGATGCTTTACAGAAAGGCTTTGATTTTCCTCTACCACAAATAAATTAGCAAATAAAAAAAAATTGAACACGATTTGTTTTTCTTTGTCACTTCACTGTGTTAACTAACAATTTTATCACAGACCTTAAGACATCTGACCTGTGTCCTAAACCCTCAGCTCCTGAGCCTGAGATGGGAATCTCAGTCTTAAGAAGAGGTTTCTTCCCTCCTTGCCCACCTCATTCTTTTACATCTAATTTTTGTAATCTTTTTATAGTGTATTTTTTGAGACTATAAACAGAACTTTAATCTTTTCCCTGCCCCTACACTGCTCTTGTGAGACCCTACCTGGAGTGCTGGGTAAGAGTGGGAAGCAAAAAGCAGGGCTAGTTTCGACCACAAAAGGTAACAGATGAGTAGGTGTCAGAATCATCTCATGCATATCATGCCCAATGATAACAAATATTGACCAAAAATTTTACTTAATTGTAGTTTTGTGCTTTTTGAATCATGATACTAACATATTATCTTTATGTTATTCAGCAGACACAGCACAGGATTGCAGACTGGGTGCTCCTCAGTTGCTGCATATGCACATGCAGTGCTTCTGGTAGATTCAACTCCTGTGGTAAACCTGGAAGAAATCTTAGTTAATGACTATTTTTAGAAATTTTTTTTTTTCCATTTTCCTGGTATAAGAGAAAGAATACCAACCACAGGTGTGATCATTTTCTGACTCACAGATCTGGTATCTAGATCAGAGATGATTTACCAAAAAATAGTTGATAGAGGGACATCGCACTGAACCAGGACTCCTAAAAATTGTTCTGTAATGTAAAAAATATTTAGAATATGCCCCAAATTTGCATCCTGTCCCCTGAAACTGAACTCAATTGCCCACATGTTTCCTAGCACCTTAAAATCACACTGCACTAGAGATGGGTTCCATGCTTTTGCTACACATTTCACTGCAAAATTCTCTATTCACGTTAGGAAGAAGCTCTAAGGGTAGCCAGGTGAGACTATTTGGCTCTTTGAAATTAATGATATAAAGCCAATTAAGTGGGTTAGGTTTATGTTCAGTGTTTATAAAGCAGCTAATTTAACAGTGCTTCATTCTTCTCTGGGTAAGCTTCTGCAAGTTCTCACCACAGCAACAGAATTTTTTATTTCAGTTGTCTGGGATGGCTGGGATTTGCCTTCATTGCTTCACTTTAGAAACAGCAGCTTAAGCAGGATTCCTGTATTGCTTTATACTGCAGGAAACAGGCTTAGAAACATCAAAAGGGTTTCAACTATTTATTATTCCTTATTTTAGCAACTGTGTAAAGATCTCCTGAGTAGAGATAAACACAAGATTCAGATTCTCTCTTCAGGTCTAAACATTCAATTAACTGATTAGTTACTAATCAGTCTATCAGAAACATGGCTTTCACCAGCTGAGCAGTGAGTCTAAACACTGACAGGATCTTATAGGTATTTATCATTTGTGTGGAGTGAAGCAAGAGAAAGAAAAATATAATCTTACTGTATGGAATAATAGGTTTTTTATGGTCCAGTTGAAAATTGCACTGTGTGACACAAACACACACACACACACACACACACACAGTGTTACAGAACCATGGCCTTGGGCATATTCTCATTGACATCTCTTCTTTTACACCATGTTTGAAATTCCTGTTCATTTTAATAAAACCAAGTACTTAAACTGATCATATTTTTTCTCCCAGCCACAGAGTCATAGAACCAGAATTATCTGGGTTAGAAAGGGACTTTAAAAATCTTCCCATTCCAACCCCTGCTATGGGGAGGGACAACTTCCACTAGAACAGGTTTTTCAGAACCCTGTCCAGACTGGCCTTGAACACTTTCAGGGATTTCCACTTCTTCTGATCATTGTTAAATCAGTTCTGTTTCTCAAACTGGTAACCAAAAATCTTCTCTCACCCAGCTCCCACACTGAGTTACTCTCCAATGTTCGTTCCCTCCCAGCAGCATGTAGATCTAAGGCATGTTCCTGACTTTGATTGCTAAAAGTGGTCTCCTCCTCCAATCGATTTCTAAGGGGTTTTTACACTCACATTTCATTTTCACTGACTTACAGGCCACCCTTTCTCTTTTGATCCAAAACTCAACCACTGAAATTCACATTATTGATCGTGTCTATTTTCCATTCCTTACAGTTTTATTTTGATATGACTTTGTAGGGTTTTTTTCATTCAATCTTTTCCCCCTGCTTTTAATAAATACATTTGAAGAAGTGAAGGTGGATTTTTTAAAATATTTTTTTCTTTCCAATGAATTTTTGGTATGCAGTCTTCACAGATAGCTTTTGCTGTATGTAATGTATCAGCTATCCCTAAACAACTTCAAAATAAAACTCAGTGCCTTGAAGCTTATCAATCATTTTAAGAGAAGACAAAAAGTGGAAAGGAATACATGGAAATTTTTCTGCCTTGTATTTCCATTTCAACTTTTCTGTTGTAGTCTCACTAACGCTCTGAATTCACTTATGTTTCAAAGAACTCACTATTTACTTCCCACTAAATGACTCCACTGAAAGAATAAATATTTCTCAGATTTTAACGAAATTAATGTGATTGAAGTGAATTTGAATTATCAAAATCAATTCTTAAATGTATGAAGTCAAGGAAAGTTTGTTTGCAAGAAAGAGGTGCTGAAAATTTTGGAATCATCATTTTCTTAAGAGTATCTTCATTTTTACTAATATTTCTGGATTTATTTTGGGAAGGAGACAGCTAGTTATTTTTAGGAGGTCAGAAATCTACTTATAATTATTACCAGTAATGCAATGCTTTTAAGCATATAAATAAAGCAAATCATGCCTTACCAAACAGATGTACTTAAAATATATTAGACCAAATGTTGTCTTTTTAATTAGGAGAAAGGGAAAACGTGGCAACAGAAAGCTGCATTTTAGTCACTAAATCTGAAGCTTACATGTTTAAAAGCTATCATTTTTTTCTGATGCTAAAGAACCATAGAATCATTAATGCTGGAAAAGACCTCCAAGATCGTTGGATCCAACCATGAGCCAGCACTGCCAAGCCCAACACTAAACCACATCCCCAAGTGCCACATCTACACATTTTAACACAGTGTCTAAGGAATGTCTAAGTTCATCCATCCAGCTTTGCAATGCACACCTCTGTTTAATGAGCGTTTCCAAAGAGGTCTCTGCTAAAGGTTTTCCGCTAAATTCCATGGGATTGGCAACCTCTTGGACTGTGACCTTGCAGTTTAAGTTTGACTGACTTCCTGAAGACATTGACTTTCCATCAAGACATTGATGCAGGTGCAAAGTCATCATCAGTGACACACATGCAACCTTTAATTGAATCAAAGAGAAGTTGTGTCTTAGGCCCCTAAGTGCCTCACTTGGAGTCTCATAAGCTTTGGGGTAGAACAAAACTGCAGAATAAAAAGGTGGCCTAAGTTAGAACAGGGAATGTGGGTTTCTTCAGGGATCTTGGCATGGAGCAGGGAGTGGAGAGACCTGGGTATTTCCAAGCCCTCTTTAAGAAATTACCTCTATTTTAATTTTGTTTAGTATTGGTTCTTTTTTAATTTGATGGAAACATTTTGTAAATTCTCATCCATCCTCACAGATGAAACAAAAACAGGAGAAAGAGAAGTATGAAAACCTTTTTTTCAACATCTTCAAAATAAAACACATTTTGCTAACTGAAAATAATATTTTAGCAATTGCTTTAAATATTTATAAGAAATAATGGCAAAATATATAAGTAGGAGATTAACATTTCACTTTGGAAAAATGAGCTTTCTTTCTTCATGATAAAAGGAAATAATTTATTTAACAAATATTTAAAGATGTTAATATCTGACATATTCAAGAATTACATGGTTCTGCTTGTAATAAAAGGAATACATTGTGGTTTTCTTAATTTATTGTTATTATTTTCCTGGAAAATTATTAATTCAGAAAAATACTGTACATACTGGCCCCACAATTAGAAGGGAAGATTTAATTTGTGACACATGGCAGACAGATGAGTCATGGGTCAAGCATAGATATTTTCAAGAATTTTGAGTGCTGACATTTACGTCACAGACATATCCTGCTGAGCCATCCATCCTAGGCCAACTAGTTAATTAACAGAAATAGGTAATTTAGGACATTATGTTGTTTCACCAAGAATTGACTACTCCATCTTTCAGATAAAATTAGTGGCACTGTAATAGTATTTGCCAGGGACATTTCACAAAATGAAACCTGCCTTCTTCTGTTGAAACTCTTCAGTATTCCACAGGCCAAAGTGCTTTGGGTGGAATAGTTCAGTAAGTTCTATGAAGGGAGAAAACTGTAGCAAAACAGTGGCCCACAAAAATTTGTTCATGGGGAAAAGGCTGATAAGAAAGCCACCAGATGCTTGGGCTCCACATGGATGTGTATTTCCAGTTAGAAACAAAGGAAAATCATATGTTGATAGATAGCAGTCCTTTAATTTTCTTTATATTTTTCTGTCTTGTTGTCTTTTCTGGCTCCCTGTTGCAGCAGGACCAATTCTTTGCTCTGTAGCCAGTAACAAAATTCTGTCAAGTCCCTCCCCTTCACTGGCTGCTGCTCCTTTGGTGGGTTATGAACAACACACAGAGTCAATTTTGCACAGGACTGTGCTGAGCTCTGCTCCATTTTTCTAACCAGAAAAATTGGCACACATTCTGTTAGATGTAAAATGTAAAAAGAACACCTGATTCTTAAGGATATGAAATAACTTTTCTTCAGCCTTCAGGATCCCGATTAATTCTTTGTGATACATATAAAGTTCACACATGTCCTTGAGGTGATATAAAAGTAGCCTAACTCTGATATTATATTCTATATAATTTGAGAAACAGAAGGTGACAATATAAAGAATAAAAAGGCTCCTAAAACCATGTAAGAGACCTGAAAATAGGGATGTACAAGAAACCAGCATTGCAATTTTCAAACTACTAAAAGCTTCACTTTATGACATCCATTATTATTTTTTATATCATTTTCTTGTGGAAATAAAAAATATTCCTCAAAACCAGGCAGAACACTGAAAAATAACTTTGCAGAATGCTGTGATCCAGACTGTGTTGCTCCTTGGAGGATAAAGTCTCTTTTCTTCTCCTCAAACCTGCTCTACACTGACAGTGTTTTCTTTCTGTCACCTCCATAAAAAGGAGGAGACACAGTGTACATCCTGTGTTAAAAAGCAGGAGAACCTTACAGGTTTGTGGTGTGGCTCACAGAAGAAGAAAAGGTGTTTTACTTTATCCAGCATCTCTAAATCTGGCTAATGCTTTTTAAGGAGTAGGACCATCCGTTGGTGTGGTCATGGATACACTGCAGGTGAGATTCCTCAGTGCCACACCTGTATGCCCCAAACACCACAGATTGCATTTCCCCCATGTACTTGGAACAGAATATGTGTTAGCATCAGAAAGTAAACTGTGCTGAAGGTAACCATGGTGATGCTAACACAGATGCACTGTGGATGGTGCATGCTACAACATGGAAATCTAAAAGGAAAGAGGTAAATGCTCTGAATTTCCTCTTGGCCCGAGCAGCTTCAAGCAAGGAGACCTGGACCCAGGGAACCAAATTTGGACAGATGTTGCTTCATCCTTCTGAAGACCACTAGACCACATCCTTCTCTAGACCACTAGACCACTCCTTCCCCCTTTCAATTTTCCCTGATGACGTATGATACAAGCAGCTGGAATTTGACAGTCATGAGTTTTAATTATCATACACAGGCATCCACACAGTCTTTGCTTTAAGTAAAGCTCTGTATTTAAGTTTCCCTGTTCACTGAGCCATGTTGTTTGATTCAGAATAGGGTATGGGCAAAATAAAGGCCATATGAATAATCAGGGACTTTGTTGTTGAGAAGTCCAGTGCCAAAACACAATATGGCTCAGTAGAAGGAAAAGATCATATGTATAAAGGTTGCAGTGTGGAAGATATAAGAAATACATGGTATTCCTGCAACAAATACATAACCTCTTAAAAGAACAGAGAGTGAATTCAGGAACTGGTTCTGGCTGAGTGTATTTTGGTTGACCAACACCTACTGTAGATAATGCCTTGCTAATAGCAAACCTGTCTATCCAACCTCACGTGAGGCTGCCATATGTCCAGCAAAATCTGTACATGCCATGTTTTTCTCTCTAGATCCATAAGTGTTTTGGCTAGTTTTCTGGGATTTCCAGGCATCTGGCAGCTCATATGGGCAAGCAGGCCCAGCTGAGCTGCTGATCTCGAGGCTCCGGACGTGTATACATCAATCCCAAAGCACATGTCTAGTAAAACCCTGATGGAAATATGACAGGTCTAGACTATGTGGGCGTCTTATTCTGTGAGCTGTCTCAGCTAAGAAAACAGGTGGTAGCTGAAGTAAAAGCAAAACATGACCTTCATGAAAGACAATTCAGGAATATGCCACTGGTGGGGTTTGCCAATGTAAGCACTGTGGAGAACAAGGGTAGGTGGAAAGAGTTAATGCACCTGAGCTGTGCAGGTCCCAGGCAGCCCAGGGAGCTGCCACAAGAAGAAGAATCAAAGACACAGAGTGCATTCAGCCAGGGAAATCAGAGTCTACTGCTGAGAAGATAACTGCTGTTACACAGCCCTGTGTTCTCAGGGGTGGGATAACATGTGAGAGGGAGGATGGGCAAATTCTGCCTGTGGACCACATGCAGCTTGAGGGAAGTTCAAGTACGTTTTCCATGTTCCAGCTATGAATTGATCTCTGCAGGATGCAACTGGCACAAGGGGAGACACTACCAAATAATGCAGATACCTAGATGAAGCAAAACCACAGGAACTATTGAGGCTCACAGAGCTGAATTACATTTCGATTTCACAGCATATTCAGGTCATCCTGGTGGGAATTCTGAAAAGGTTTTCTTGCCTCCCACCTCTTAACTGGTTTGTGTGATGCCCTTCCCTTTACCTCTCCAAGAGGAGTTTTGTACCTTGTGGCAGAGATTTTGGGTTGCAGCTGATGCAGCCGGGAATGTTGGACACTGCAATGGCAGAAGACACTCTCTTGCTGAACTCAAAAGCAAATCAAATGCAAAACAAGCAGCATAGAAGCCCTGTGAGTTGCTCTTAAATTACTTCAAGGCTTAAGGAGTTTAGCATGAGTAACAGAACCTCCTTTTAAGGCAGTAACGTGGAATAATAAAAACAGTAGTGCTTAAGGCTATGTAACAGTCTGTACACAAGAGAATTATCCAGATAATTCAAAATTGACACTGAGGCGTAAGCAGGCTGCAGACCAAAGGCAGAAGATGGGGAGATATTTGCTTACAGCACAATGCCATCAGTGACAGCATCAGTAAAGTGAAAGTGAGTTATGTGGTTACTGCTTTAGAAAAAAAGGCATTAAGCTGCACTCTATAAAGGGAAAACAGTAAAGCTGTTAAAAGCACTGGTCTTCCAAGAAAATAAGCAGTTGACAAAAAGGAAGGCAAAGAATTTACTATAATAAGAATTCCAAAATAATGAAACTTTTCACACAGCACTCCATTATAAAAGTGTTTGTCACACAGTCCATGGCATCCTGAAATCATAAGTAAAAAGGAGGAATAACACAGGTTTGAGGCAATAAAGGAAGAGAAGAGACAGTGATTTAAGTGAATTGCAGGCAATTGAGGATTGACCCAATAAATTATATCAAATCTGATTATGAAAACACACATGCTAAAGCCAGAGATGAGGAGTATTGTAGCTGGGATCCCAGAGGCTTTTCATAGCCTCCACTGAGGAAAGAGACAAAGGACAGCTGAATTTGAAAAGGCAGCTGCAATCTCTAGCACAGCATCACCTCACCTGCACCACAGATGCTTTAAGATGGAAACTCCTGGTGGGACAGCTCTGACGTTTCCTAATGCTGCTACTAAGTGGAGAAGCAATGACATTATGAGATGGTGTGAGGAAATGAAAACAAGCACAAGCAAAGATGAAAAACCATTTCAGCCCTGCTTCTGAGCCTTTCCCCAGAGGTTTGCTGCATTAGCTACTCTGAAAAGAGCACGCTGGTTTAGGAAGCCACTAAAGCAGTAATAGAAATAATAATAACAGCAGTAACAGCCTGCTTTATGTACTCTCTGTGCAGACCTTCACTCCTGACAAACCAAGGCAACACTGGAATGAGATTTTGAAATATGCTGCCAAGGCTACAAAGGAAAAACAAGCTGAATATACCAGCACAGTGAATGTGGAAGGAGTTTTGGGACCTTAGGGGAATCAAAGTAATAGAAAAAAAATAATATTAAAGGAATTGCACATTGTTTATGGGGGGGCAAAAGGAAACCAATCACACAAGGATTTGGAAATACTATTACAGTGGAGACTGCAAGGCAACTAAGTCTGATAGAGCATTTCATTATGAAACATGATTTTAGTATTAAATATCCCATCTAGCTGTGAGATAGTTGTCAACCAAGAGCAGTTTATTGGTAAAAATGAATCAACTCAGCCACTCTCATTTGTGAGGAATATGCCCATTTGAGTTCCAGGAGGTCACCCAGCTGGGCTGTGCATTGCAGCACTGAGGGACGGGATGGGCTCGGCTGGATGCAGGCTGAGCTTAAGGATGCTGTGGGTCTGAAATACCCACTTAATCTCTGTGTTTTAGTACAACTCACCCTGCATTGCAATTTCCCAGCCTGTGGGCAAAGCAGGGAGCAGACCTCTTTGTGGACTCATTTCACCCCTCCCCTTTCACAGAACCTAAGGACAAGCCTCTTTCTCTCTCCCCTTTTTTCCTTTCTCTACCCCGCTTCACTTTTTTGAAGTACCATTTTTAATAATGTTATTTGGTTAGGAATTTTCTTTTCCACAAAATGCTTCAATATTTTAGAGGGGGTTAAATAGCTACACATCACTGCAGATCTGAACTTGCATTTTCATGATGCTCCATATTTTGAATTTCAGTTACAGATGTCATAGCTTTATTTTATTGCAAGCTTTATTATTTATTCCACTGGCTATTTTTCAGAGAAGGGCAGTGAATATCCCTCTAGCTTTTTGGTCACTCAAAAGCAACTTAAGGGTCTTCCAAGATCTGAGATTAGAGATACAACTATCAGTACTGAAAGTACTGACTCCTCACTTGAACCAATGAACTTTTAGCCATAAATATTCTTAGAGTGACCAGGCCATGAGGTAATTGAATTTGCATACCCTTCATGTAAAAAGTCTTATTTACTTAAAAATCAGTCCTTATCTTCAGTGCTGCCAGGAGTCTCCATAGACCCATTTTCTAAGAGCTGCAACAAAGTCATTAAAATTGCTGAAATTTATTTAGAAAATTAAGAACTTTGAACACATTGGTGTGTATTTACACATGTAGGTCCTTGCTGTTGTAGAAGTAGACAGATACTGATACAGATAGAAGTTTTTCCATGTACTTAAGAGCCAAGTTTCCAGTCCAACCAAACATCCCTGTGGTTGCAAGCACACAGGACTGACCTATTTTGTTGTAGTTGAGCAGGCAGCACATCCCACTAGTGAACAAACTGCTGGGATTCTGTCTCCTTGTGGTTTGTGAAAAGACTTTCAAACACTATTTTCTTCTTTGATCTCTTGTTCCTTTCCAACACCACCTCTGCCATATGTTTTTATTTTCATTTTTTCATTATTTTCTCCTTTTTCATTGTCTTACTTCCGTGTTTTCCCCTGTATGTTCTCCAAGTCCTTGTTATCTTTTTTCTTTCTTTTTTACCTTTTTTTTTTTTTTTTTTTAATACACCATGGGCAGTCATTTTGCATGCAGACTTCCCAGTGAAAATGCACTAATTAGGAGTGAAAATATAGCAAGAACAGTTTGACAAAAATGGTGATGGATAAATACCTTTCTTGACATACATTCTCAGCTTACTTTCACTGAATCAAAGGTTGGATTCAGACTGTTTCCAAGAAAAGCTTTCCATATCTCTGGGTTTCCTCACTTGGCCTCATCAGGTCACTTTAACAGCACTCTAAAAAGTAGAAATAAAGGGAAACTCTTTCAGAATATTTTAACAGATGTACCTTGGCTTCCTTTCAGGAACACAAATATGGCTGCAGTAAATCCTTATCAAATTCACATCCATTTACATCTTTCTGAACAGGATAGGGTTTTCTAGAGTTGTTTTTTCTAATGAGGCACATAATTATGATCTGTACCATCTTCCTGGAATCTGAGGCACTGAGAGGGCAGCAGGACTGAAATGGCAAAACAGCTGTGTTGATTAGGGAAGCCTACCTGCAGAGCTTGCCTGTCCCAAACCCTCCATGGGGCTCATCTCTCCGTGGGCAGGTTGCCAGTTTTATTTAATTATTTAATTGTTATTTATTTAATTTTTTGATGCTCTTTATTTAAGTGAAAAAACATAAAGACCAGTGCACAGAACTCAGATCTTTAGTATCTGATTCAACTTCAGCAGTGTCACTTGTCTCTTCCCTGATGAGAGAAGGATAAAGGAAAAATACTCTTGGATGAGTACCTTGGTTTAGGTGCAATGAGTCTGGATCTTGCTGTTCCCATCGTTTGATTTCCCCACAGAGTTTCCTGATATTCTCTTCAACCTCAATGTTCAGCTTTTCATGCCTTTCTAGCATTTATGAAGAAACTCAGAAAACTTTAAGTTGCATTATGAGCAATCTGATTAATAATGGAAACAGAAGATGTTCAGAACAGAAATTTCATTTAAAATAGCTCCATTTTTCCATGGCATTTTCCAAGAGATACTTTAAATTTAATAAAATCTGGACTAGAATGGAATAAACAGTAATATAAAGCTGCTTGAAAGCACAGCAAATCCTTTTGAATTTTTAGATAAAGGCAGGAGTTTTATGAGTGATTTGCAGCAAATAATTTTATTTGATGAATTTTGCTGTCTTTCCTGTTGGTGTTCTGTGAACATTTATTCATTATGTGAAATTATTCACAAATTACTTTAGTGAATAATTCTTGGTTTGCAGATGCCTTCCAAGTAGTTCATAGCAGATATTTGTCATTTTTTCTCTTTTTTTGATGAGGTTTTTAAGCATGGAGCATTGTTTCTATTACTTAGCAGTTCAATTTATATAGCAAAGAAACCCAGCAGGAATTGCAGATTTTCCATTGTGCTATCCGAAATCCGTTTTAGTGAATTCAGTGAATATTGAAGCTTGACTGTTTTGATGGGTAGAATTCTCATCAGTAACAACTGAGCTCATACATCTCTGCAGGAGAAGAAAATATGGGACAATAACATGCTCTGATAGACTCTGAGTCTGGGGCAGGTGGGTGACTCTTGAGTTCCCTCCTAAACTAAATTATTTTACGATTCTTGCAATGAATGCTTTCAAACCCAAATGAGCCCATTCATATTCCCTATTATTCTTTACTGAAATGAGAGGTGGCTTCATCTCTGCACCTCCAGACATCAAAGAAATAGGGATTGTGTCTAAATTTATCATCTATTTTCTGTCTAGAATAGAGATTTATTTCCTTCACCTGTCTCAGACCTGTTGTAAAAGTGTGTAGAATTTACACTTTTGGGGTACCTGCAATATTCTACTGACTGACAAGGAAACATACCTATTTTCTGCCTTTCAGCTACTGGACAGCCACAGCTTCTCTGGACAACCTTTTCCAGGGTCTTGCCACCCTCATAGGAAAGAATTTCTTCCTAATAATCAATCTAAACTTACCCTATTTCAGTTTAAAGCCATTCCTGTTATGGCTGCACTTATCCAAGAAAGATCAAACTGGAACAAGAGGAGAGATTAGGATAAGGAGGGAGATGTAGAATTAGCTTCCAAAAGTTATTACAAATCTGGCTGGCTTGACAGAAAAGAAATTAAGAAATGAGAGATACATGCATGGAAGAGGGAGATAAAATCTGCTGAGAGTGTGAAAACTGCGTAAATGCAAGGACAATGTTAGAAGATGGACTAGTGGGGGTTAAATGAATGTATAATCCACATACAAATATGAAAGGATGGAAACTAGAAACATTTTGTAGTAAGTGGAGAAAGGAGTTTGAATTTGGACCTGGAGTTGTAAAAAGCCTGACTAGTTTCATGAAAGGGATCGTATCATTTGATGGTATAACTATTACCTTTCAGTCCTGTATTTGCCTCAGCCCTGGGGGGCTTTTTTGTTGGTTTTGTA
Source organism: Corvus kubaryi (assembly GCF_017639235.1). NCBI lineage: Eukaryota > Metazoa > Chordata > Aves > Passeriformes > Corvidae > Corvus > Corvus kubaryi. The sequence goes on from NW_024582073.1 coordinate 27,804,220, forward strand.
GGGTTTTTTGTTTCGTGGGTTTCTTTATTTGTTTTATTTTAAAGGACAGACTGAGAGTCAAAAAAGTGAGGTCATACTTCTCTCTGGAAGTCATGTGTGGAATTGAGGACTGCAAACTGAGCAGTAATTATTCACTCATGAAAGTGTGCTCTACTCCAGATTTCTCCTGTTCCTCACTAAATTTCATACTCACAAGCTTTCACCAGAACATTTCACCCACGGAACAGCTGCTCAATTGTTAGAGGAAAAATGCAGTCGAGGAACTCTGAAAGACCAGTTTCATTCTCATGAATACTGTGTATGTTCAGGAATCACCAGCACTCAGGGGAATACCAACTTTCTATAGCAGGGAAAGGGACATCTTCCTGTTTTAATACCTCCAAGGGTTATTTAAAGTATTCCACACATCTGAGGCCATATGTCTTGAATTCCTTTTCCAACACTACTTTTCAGGGAAAGGTACCTCATGCAGGCAAAAAAATTTCCTTGCTTATCCTTTCATAATTCTTCTTCAACTATTAAGAGTTGCTGATGATAGCTTAATTTAATCTTCTCCAATCAACAAGTATTCCATCTGTTTTGCTGTTCATTACTTTTTCACTGTAAAAGAGAACAACTCAAGCATAGCATGGACCTGAAGTTCCCTCAGCTGTGTCTCAGAGTGCAGGTTTTACTCAACTTTCACTTTGTGTGGATGGAGGAAGGAGATTTTCTCCTCCCATCACAGTTTTCACTGAGGGAAGCAGGACTTCATTTCCTGGGGATGTAAACCCATCAGGTAACCCAGGTTATCATTCTGTTTTTATTTCAGCCACATTTCCTGTTCCCAGATTTCTATTCCAGCATCCTGCTAACATGAGGACAGAGATTTCGATCAGATTTCAGTGTTCATTTCTTGGTTTCCTGCCATTCCTGTCTGTTCAGGGTGGCCATGCAGGCTAATTTATTCCAACAGCTGATTTTCCAGCAGTGTGTGTCCCCCCATAATTCCCCAGGGAAGACAACTTACTGATTACTCATTCTTCAGACCATTGCCTGGGAAAGAAAGTCATGGCAGTGTGGTTTAGCAGTCAGGGGACAAGACTCCACACACTGGATTAAGTTTCATCAGGGTATTATTGATACAGAATAATGGTTCAGTGTAGAGAGAATGAAAGAGTGTGAATTGTGTGTCAGAGCCACAGCAGCTTCACAGGTTACTCCTAAGGATATTCCTGAGCCATTTTTCCCTCCTCTGCTTAAACCCCGATCTGGTTGTAAAAGGAAGTCCTTTGGGGCATAACAAAAATAAACTGGTAAACGTGGTGATGAAGAACTGAGTGACAAGCACGCAATCACTGCTCCCAACTTTGCTCCGCTGTCAGAGCAATTTCTTATGATCTTTCTGTCCATGAGCTTCATTCCAGCCTTCCCAGCAGCCATCCAGGCACTTAATGCAGGTCTTCAAGCTGCACTGCACTTGGACACAATGCGTGTTGCTAATAATCTAAAGTGACAAGACAGCTTAAGAGCTTTTGTTTAAAAAACTTATTAGCTGAATTTAATAAATTGAAAAGGAGCCTTTTTAACGGCCCAAGGAATGTCCAAACCTCATTTACTTTCTGTGGACTCTAAGTGGAAATTTTAATTAGATATCAGATATGTCATATGCTGTTTAGGTGATGTGAGGTTTTTTATATTTTATTTATTTATTTAAAAAATTCAGCCCCTGGGCAGCTATCAGTTATTAGGTATTTCAGTTCAGTGATTGTTTTTTTTTTTTTTCTTTTTTACTCTCCTGTGATATGCAGTGGAGACAAATTTTGACTGTATATTCAAAATAACTTAGAAACATTCTTTTTGTGTAAATGATGTCACAGCATGTACAATGAGGCTGTACTTCTGCAGATCAGATTTCTGCTGTGTGGAACCATCACCAAAAAAGAAATTATCCTTCATTTATTTCACCACAGAACAAAAGCTCAGCCATTTCCCCAAAATGCAAGATTTCTTTTCACTTTTTCCATAGTTACTTTATGCTCTTCACACGAGGTGCAGCTCTAATTCTATGTAAAGCTGTGCTAAGGCAGAAATGCAGGGCTGAAAAAAGTTGAAGATATTGTGTAAAATTTTCATTGACAACTTTGCCTTATCAAACTTGGGACCTTGTGGGCAGGAGAGGAGTCAGGCAACCTCAGCACTACCAGAAGCAGGGCTATGAGAGGGCAAGGAGAGGGTTGCATGGCAAGACTTCTCCAGCTGGAAACATCTGATTTGATATAATAACAAGGACAAATGATAAGAGCCCTCACTTAGTGTTGGCTGAGACATAACAGAAATATCTATGGAGCTACATGCAGCTCAAGATGCAGAATGTCTGTGTATCTGATTATTTCCTGATTGCTTTTCTAGCACAAATGGAGGCTCATTTCCCACAGAAGTTCTTCCTTAAAACTCCATCCTTCAATGATAAATATTTGAAGACATCAAAAAAAACTTTTTTGGTGACGCTTTTCACCTGATCTTAGTTTCCTGTCTCCATTTTTTGCTTTGACATTGCTATCTCCCTTTCTCTCTATCGGGAATTTTCACTTTCTTTTTCACCAGCAGTCACCTAAAGACCACCAAATTTTTTTATTCAGTTGGGCAAGATTCTTAATGTACCCAAGCAGGGTCACACCAGTATAACTTCAGTACTGATTGGGCAGAATATGCAAAGCAAGTAAACCTTCATTATCAACTCTTTCACAAACTTGTTCTCTGAAAGCTGTGACATTTTAATTGGTTCATGTTTAAGTTAAGAAATGAAAATATATTTTCATCTCTGTGTGTCAAAGAAGGAGCTGCTGTCCTCATCTCTGAATACACAGGGAATGATGTGAAGAACCCAGTAATTTCATAATCCAATTGTTCCTGCCAATTTAGAATCATTCCCTGGGTTTCTGTTCTGCTGTGTCGACTTCTTTACTTTACACAAATATCACAGATAAGGTTTGCAGGCAGTGTGAGGGTTTAAAAGGGAAAGCTAAAATGAGATTTGTAGAGAGTCTCCTCAACTGAGCTGCTAGAATACAAATAAATACTCACTGACTGTTACTGAGGTTTCTTGAAACAAGAACATTTTTTTATCTGTTTCCATCTTTTCTGCAAAATTATTAAAATATATAGCTACATTTTGCTGCCAGTCAGACCCTGATGCTCTTAGCAAGAAAATCCTTTGCTTGACATACCTAATACTATACAGACTGTTTAATATGTATATAACTGGTGTGTTGCTTGTTTAACAGGTTTCAATTTACATGGTGATATCAAGAACCAATTTTCTGCCACCATCCTGGACAAGAGCTGGAAAACTCTGTACTGAGATTTCTCCTACTGAGGTAGGAGTCTGGCTCCTGCTGCCCTTGCATATAAAGGCTCCTAAAAGAGGTCAGTGCAGACTCGCATCCAAACATCTCCAGAAGCCTGTTTTTGAACCAGGCTCACTTGCTTTTTTCAGGATGGAAGTGTGAAATAGGAGGGGAAATCCCAGGTATAAAACACCTGCCAAGTTTGGCTATGGGTGGGACTGTGACAGATTCAACCTCTTGCAAGTTTTATACATATCCCTTTGAAATCTCCGTGATCATAGCTGTAAAGTCCACTAAAATGCCAAAAAACAGGTAGAAATGGTCAAGTAATCAGTAATACATATTTAATTCATAAAGGAATTTGTTGAATAAAAGCTAGTATCTGACTAGAACACTGAATCTGTACCTGTCTCTAACAAACTGCATTTTCCCCTTAGAAATTCTAACAGAGTTTTGGATACATGGTCTCATACTTACCTTGTGTGCCATTTAATATCATTAAGGAACTTTTTTTGTTTATGTGAGCTCTTTAGCTAATGTAAGAATCCTGAAAAATAAAAGTAACTGAGCTTTTCTTCTCAAGGCCCAATAATAATGACGAGAGATGCCCATGACTATTTAGGAGTATCCTGCCAGGACAGCACTTATTAAAATAGCATTTTAATGTGCTGTTTCTCTCCATTAGACTTCTAGAATGAAAATAAAACTCCTTCTTTCTTTCCTTTTTTCTTTTTAAAAAAAGGCACTTTTCTTCCAAGGCAGAGCTATTTATCTCCAAGTAGACAAAAAAAACTGAAACCAGATGAAAAATAGAAACTTTTTCACCAATTTCCTCTCTGGCTGTTCTTTCAGTATTACTTCCTAAGTCTCAGAGGTTACAGGCTCATAATGAAAATGCACAGTGGGTTTCACGCTGTATCTGTCTTGCATTGATTTTCTGCCCTCTCCTCCTCAAAATGGGAAAAAAAGCACCAAAAATGAGACCTTCACAGCACTGCTGCCTCCACACAATTGACCATCATCATGGTTACAGTGACCATTTAAAGAATAAACAGTATTTCAAACAGGCAAGGTATAAAGGGAGATGCAGTTTTAAAATAAATACCACTATAAGGAGACTAAAAAAAGGCTTTAGGTCTGTGTTTGGTTCATATCTGCAGATCATAAATAAGAAATATTTGTACTTTTGGAGATATTTTAGGCTGTAGAAAGTGCTGAGTGCTCTAGCAACACGTAGCAAATTGCACAGGACTGCAAAGCCCTCAGCAGATGTTTTAGGTTTACCAATATTTGCAGGATTCAGGGTGCGGAATTAATAAGAAAAAAAAAATCTTTTCCCACTGTGCTAAAAGGCATATGAATAAACCATAGAGACCATAACAGTAAAAGGCACCTTTTTGTATTTCTATTTTACAAAAAACCATACATATGTAAATAAATATACACACATATACACAAACTAACTTTCAAAAGTAAAATAAATGTATTTACAGGGAAGAGGGATAGCTAAGACAGAAAAAAAACCCTGCAGCAGTATAGTTTTCAATTATAATTTCAATTAATATCTTTCGATTCAGCATCACTATGATGCTTTTGTCCTCTTCATTTCAATGAAAGGACAAGGTAATTGAAAGATTCCAACCAATGGTTTCAGCCTTTGAGGGAAAAAGTATTCAAGGCCTTTGTAAAGTAAAACTGAGGTAAATAGAAATTAGGCTGAAATTAACAGTGACAGTTATTCTACTGAAGAGAGTATCATGAGTGCCACAAGAAATTGTATATTAGGAGTCTGATTGCAATGTGAGATGATCAGAGACAGTCAATGTGCCATAAAAGTGCAGGTATATCCTTTACTAAGACTTTACTCATTGAGACAACACAGGTCCGATCATGGTTGATAAAAATTCGTAGGTATTTAAAGGGAAGTGACCACGAACACATAAAAATACATTTATAAATTGAAATAATTGTCTGAGCTCTATAAAAGAAAGCAAATGACTTGATTTTATATTGAAATTGTGAAAAGAAAATTTCTTGGACTCAGATGTGATGTGGTTTAAGCCCAGTAGGCAAACAAGCACCACACCTAGGTTCAAATAAGCATTCAAACAAGCACCTAGGTAGGTAGCAAGGAAGGTAGGGACCTAGGTAGATAGATGGATAGATAAATAGATAGATAGAGAGATAGACTGATGATTGATAGATAGATAGATAGATAAACTTCAACTGGGAATCCACACTGGATAACTCACATATAAGTTTAAGCATCACTGTTTTCTCTCTGTGTACTCAGAGGTTACATCATAATCTCCAAAAGGCTCCAGACAAAGATGTGCCAATATCTTCTCAGTGGCCATGGCTTGAAACTACAGCAAATACATTTGTAAATGTTAGTGATTATATTTTAATGTAGACATTGCATTTAGGTAATGTCTTGGGCTGACTTTGTGATGTGTATCCCCTATCGCTGCCCCACGCCCAGAAAATAATTTTGTGCCTTTCTGTGCCTTTAAACTGAGCCTGAGAGAGGGGAGAGACAAAACCGAGGGAACTTTCTAGGTAGTTTGTTTTCCTGTTTTCAAGGACACAGAGATAGTGACTGCTCTGTGCTCAGCTGCGGCAGCAGAGCGAGAGTGGGGAAGGCACCCTGCTCGCTTTTGGCCAGTTTTTCAGCTCCTTCTTCTTTCTCCAGAGAGAGACAGAGAGTTGAACTTTTGTTTTCCTGGGACTTTGTTTTTTCTCTTTTTTTTTTCTCTGCTGGGCAGTTTCAACATCAGAACACATTGGGAGGAATTTCCACCGAGGCCTTGGCCCTGGAGGTGGGCCCAGCACCCCCGTCCCAGCTCCAAGGAGAGGGAGAGAGAGATCTACAGAAGGACTCTGAAATTTTCCCAGGTTTCTCTCAGCAGAGCAAGAGGTTTTATTACTTAGCATCATTATCCTTTCCCTGTGTGTTTGTTAAATAAATAGTTTTTACCTCCTTCACTTTCCTTCGAGGAAAATTCATTTTTCCTGAACCTGGTGGGGGGAGGATGGTTGTATCCTGCCTTTCCTCAGAGGATATATTTCTAAATTTGGCCAAACAGGAACATGTGCCTAAGCCTGAAAAGTAGCCCTAAAGTTCCTTTAGTCAAGCAATTAAGTAACATCTTACCTCCTCTTCTCCACCTCTCTGGCACTGCTCACCCATTCTGACTGCAGTGGTTAGTTGTAATGTGGTTTTGGGTTGGGGTTTTTTTCTGTCAGAGAGAAAAATCAGCAGTAGTTTCATACCTTTCATGATTTTTTCATTATTATTTGGAATAAATAATGTAAGAAAAGGTTGATACGATTTGACATGGTCATGTCACCAGTATTTCTTACACTTTCAGCAACATCTAAGACAGTGTTTCAGTGTTGGATTTTTGATATTTGTGCTTCCATAAAAGTACATCCCTTCTCTTCTGTGAACAGAATATATTAAATGCTGTGCAGAAGTGTGAGATGAGCTATCCCACCGCTGAAGAGGTCACAATTCAGGTTTGTGTTCATATGTCACATTCACTGCAGGACTCCAAACCTTCCCAAACCTGGCTGACCTTCGTGAGACACGTTTGGGAATGCACCATGTAACATTAACGTGGTTTAAGGTAGGACGTAACACATGAGTGCAGCAAGTAAGAGGTGGCAACAAGATTAGCCTGGCAATTCATTGCTGTCTAGATTTGCATTTCTTATGTGTATTTTCACATCTCCTTCTTAAAGTCACAGCTCTACTTAAACCCTTCTGTTCTACTGTCTCAACCTCATTCAATAATTTCAATGATTCCACACTCCATTTGCACTTATTTGCCCATCTTTTTGCCTTTGTCCCTATGTGTAGCTCCTCGTTCAGCTTGATTCTTGTCATATATGAAATGGAGTGTTGGCCTTTGCTTATTAAGTGTTTCAACTTTTAATTGTTATTTGTTTAAGTATTGTTTATTCAAATTACCCATAAACCCAGTTGAGAGTTATTAGGTTCCAAAGTTATTCCCCTGATTAGTTGATTAAAGAGTGTTTTACATAATTCCTCCCTAAAAATCCCTTGTTAATAAAGTTCCACAAGTTTGTTCCCCTCTTTAGTCCCTAAAAAATGTAAAAACCCACAATGTCTTAATTCCTGTATGTGTCCAAGTTAATTACCCTGTTTTTAAGAGTTCTCTGAAATACTTATATCCCAGTTTTAGACCTTTTACCAAGTGTTCTTAACCTTTGTAAGTTTTAAGTGAGTTTGAGCTTTGCCAAAAAGCGGACCTTCTAACGGACAGAGCTATTTTTAGAACCTGGCCATTGGCCTGCAACTCAGCACTGGGGCAACCTGGAATTTTAATGAGAACTTTTCCCGCCTTTGGAGCTGATGAAATCTTTCCCCTACACATCAGCGAGCCATTGGCAGACTGAGATTACCTCACCTCAAGACACCACCAATCATCCAGGACCATGGGGGCTGGACAGTGGGCGGTCATGGGCGGGACCCAGACTCTATAAAACTGCTGGACACCCACTCAGGGGGCCTTTTTCAGCTCAGATGAGCTGCTGGTGAAGCCAGATGCTGGGAGCACAGGCTTCTATCTCTTTCAAAAGGTAATTTAACCATTCTGATTTTGGGCTAGCTGAAGTCACCCCAGCGTTGTAAGGTCTCTGCTTTGGGACTTTTGAGCCAGTTCAGCCAACAAGGTCTCTAATCACTGCAGACCCAGGGGTTTTTTGGCTTTATAATTCCTTGGTACTTGCAATTTTTTTGCTGATTGTTCTTTTAATAAATTGTTCTTAATTATTTTAATTAAGAACCAAGAGTTGTCTCGTTCCTCACAATTCTGCTCTTGAAGCACAATGTACATGTGAGTAGGTGCCTATTTTAAGACCACACAGCATGAACAGCATTAATATGCATTATTTTATAGTAAAAAGAAGGAACTGATTCCTGAAATGCCTGTAAGGAGCCTAAAACACCTGGAATGAGCCTAAAATACATGAGCGTAGCCACACTGACTTCAGTGGTGCTCTGAGTTGCAGGAGGTCTTCAAGGTATATGAACTTTGTTGCAGAAATGCTGTCTGCAGATAAATCTGGTTCACTCATAGGCTTTATACAAAAATCAAGCTGTGAAATCCCTTGCTGCATTCTCCAGCTGGGTGTCCCAACCTGCTGTTGAACCACTCATGAGCTGAAGGCCAACAGAAGTCAGTGTGCAGAAGGACAACCACAATACTACCCAGAAGAAAATCAATAAAAATGTGCTGCCTCTCTGCAGGGCTAGAAATACACTCTCTAATTTAATTGGATGTGTTTTGCTACAGTTTATACCCATGAAGAATTCATTAAACAGCAGCCCTTTCTGTAATTAACAGCTGTTTTCTCCATCATCTCTTCACACTAAAAAAACATGTCCTTTTGTGTCAGCTTTTTCCCCAGCTCAGATTTTCCACTGATGTCCTACAGACTCTAATTGCTCCTCCTTTCTCCAGGAGTGTCCTGAACAAAGATGAGCTCAGTGAAAACCTTGTGAATGCTGCTGAGTAAAAGGGGAAGGTATCTTCAACAGCACATCATCACTGACTTGTTTTCCAGTTGTGATCAGCCATAATCCTAACACTGACTTTAGAATTGCTGATTGCTCCCTGATTTCTGTCTTTGGAGCTAATTACTCCTACCTACATGCAAAATCCTACATTTGTCCCCATGAAATTAATTTAATTTCATTTTTATCTGTTTGCACCTCTAAGAATTTGAATTCTAAGCCTGTCTTCCAAAATATATTTCCTGTGTCTGGCTCATTAGATTTAACAAAAACCCTGACAGAGACTGACCTAGAAGAGACCATTGCAGAACCTCCTTCAGTGTCTCTTCCCATCAGTATCGGTACCTTGGCTGCAGTTACTCATTTTTTTTGTACCTGTTAGTTTTATCTAGACTTTGGTTGTGACAGTTCCACCCGAGACCACACCAAAAGCCTTCCTAAAGCCAAGATTCATGATATCCACTGCTCCTCTTCATCCACCATCATAGAGGGAGTTTAGATTGGTTTGACATGATTTGTTCATGACAAATCTATTCTGGCTGCTACTCATCTTCAACTCATCACTCAGGTAATAATCTGTGTTGCTTCAGTACTGATTTTGTCTGTGTCAAAAATAGTCTCACTTTCAATGCAAAATTTCTCCATTAACACAGTTTCCTTCATAACAGGTGAATTAAGGTAAAATATATGAAAATATAAATACTTATATAACGCTACTTCGTGGGGTGTTTTAGGAGTTGGGGGTTCTGTTTTTTTTCTCTATGTCAGTACAATGAGAAGGATATGCTGGGGACTTTTTTTAAATATACAAAGTAGAATTGAGAATTAATTGTAAAATTCAAGCAGTTGTAACTCTGGATCTCTCAGAACTGCTTCTTTAGTAAATATACATATACACATTGCTTAAAAGTTTGTGAAGCTTTTGCAAAAATATAAAATTCATAATATTTTCTGAAGGGTCTATTACCCAGGGAAGATATTGGAAACACAAAGTACAAAATTCTTATTTAGGTAGCATAAGGGAAGATTTTCTTGCCAATATATTTCAGCCTTCTTGCAGCAGGGTGATAGGACAGCTCAGTCTCTGTAGGTCGCTCGGACCTCGGTTCCTCTGTCCAGACTGTCCAAAGATGCCAGTCAGCACCAGCTGTATGCAGATACCTGTCCATGAAGCTGGATGGAGACCAACACCATTTGGGATGGGTCACTGGGCACCCATCTGTCCTCAGTGATCTGCAGTCAAGGCGAGTGCTGGACCTCACCCAGCCCCAGTGAGACAAACACTCCTTCTAACCAAGCCACTACTTTTTTCCACCCATTGAAAGATTTTAAACCAGGTTTTACATCCCTTTTCACATTGCTGTCCTTAGCCTGCTGTCAGTAGCTAAAATGCATGGTGACATTCAGCATCTCTGGCATCCAAATCTGGCAGGGAGCAGGACAGGGAGAAAAATACGTCAGGAGTGTGCAGGGTGCAATCAAAGCCCACTGCTGCCGTGGCAAGTGAGGTCAGGCTGTGACAGCTCCACATATGGGTCCTACATCAACCATACACACTCTCCATTAAGGCTTGGAGAGCCCTGCTCTGATAAGTTTAAATCATGGCAATTTATTACCAGAGCGGTGACAGCATTTCTCTACAGCACCGTGAGGAATCTGTCCTTTGTCACACTGATGAACACCAACATATTCATTTTCCCTCTTGAGTCTGTGAGCCATCAGGGAAGTCCAAAAGACATTTGTGCCTTAGAAACCATAAGATGCCCATGATATTTCCTCCTCTTCTCACAAATAACATAAAAATTGCTACATGTAGGCCTTTATGGCTGTAATTTGATAAAGTACAATGTACTGCCTTAACAAATAGTGATAATAGCAGATCAGGATGGGCATGAGAAAATACTTCAATGAAAAAAGTAACAATAGTGGTTTTTTCTACATCTCTTAAAGGCTCTCTCTTTTTCTGTTTAAATGTATTTTTCTATAGATACAAAATAGTTTATATTCCCTACTGTTAGTACAAAGAATAAGGTAATGCAAATACTAATGAATACTAATGAAAGGTGTATGGAAGGTTCTGAATAGAAATTAACTTGCTTCTTATGAGGGAATAGAAAAATGTAGATGCACTATCTCATTTTAAGGTGTTAAAATCTTATCTTTTTATGGAATTTCTGGGACTGGATGCCTGTGATAAATGGGATGACTCACTCAGGAGGTCCTTTTCCAACCTGAATGATTCTGTAAAAAAAAAATCAGGATGTTTACTTGAAAATAAATAACTAAACATGCAATTGTTTTACAGCTCTCAGTGTTGTGTGTGCTGCTGCTTGGTGTCACATCAACCTGAAGGAACTCATTTAGTGGCACTGGTTATACAGTTCCTTGGGATGTCCTACCTCTATCACAATAAAATTTAGGAAAATCAAATCTGAAAGCATTTAATTTTGTATAATAAAGTTAAACTAACTTTGTTACACGAGGTGTAATTCTTTCTGGTTCCATGCAGGAAGATTTTTATCCTGCTGTTTCTTTGTTGTGTTCCATGGCTGTATATGTGCCCAATAAGGCAGATTTCAAACAAAAACCCAGATTTCAAACAAAAAACCCAATTTCAAACAAAACCCCCCAAGTTAGCAAACACAGGGTTGACTTTCAGAGAAAGTAAAGATACTGGAATTACAAGACAGAGACAGACTGTTTCTAAGTGCCTTTATGAACCACTTTCAGTAAATACCTGATCTCACTTATGGCTGCAACTGCCCTGAAAACTGCAAAAGAGGAGGCACAGCTGGGGAGGCAACCTCTCCCTCAGAGTTTTTTGGGTTTCCCAATTCCAACCAAGTTCCACCGCACATCCTCCTCTCACAGCATCCACCTCCTTGTCTTCTTCCATTTAATTGACTCTCTGTCTATTTTCAGACCTCATCTGAAAAACACTCTCACGCACAAACACACACAAACAGCCCCTCACAGCTGTTTTAATTTGAAATACAAGCTTTCTATCTTTTAATAGGGGAAAGTGTTTATGTAAGATACTCATTCTTGCAAACAATAAATATTGTGCTGACACTTCCCTGAGGCCAGGAACTTGTAGATGTACTTATTTAGCAAAATTCATTGTTTTGTTTAATTAGCATTTTGAAGAGAGAAAATTCCTGCTCAAGATCATGTCTTAGAGAAAACAATTTTTGTTCTGACTACTCAATGTCAGTACTTAAGTGCTAAACAGCTCTCCAAACTCAAATTATTTGTAAGAAAAACAACCAACAAAACACATTTGATTTTATTTTAAGAAAAGCATTTACACTGTAGACATTAAAATTATTTACAAAACTATATTCTCTAGTTTGCTGAGAGCTGAATGCCACTGCAGCAGCAGTCGTGGCAGATTCAGTGGTAGCAGCCACCTCTAAGGAGGAGTTTGAAGGGGAGGGAGGGTTTCTCTCTTCAGAATAAGGGCTTTATGCCCTCTTAATCTTGGTGAAAAAGACTGGCAGGTAGCAAGGATATAATCTCAACCTTCTTTTGATATTTTCTGAAAGACAAAGACACTCTCCATGTCCTGCTGGGATCATGTTTCTGCATACAATGGCAACACGGGAAATACTGAAGGGTCCCTGCCCATGTGACATGATCTTCAGCTTGCTCCCTGGAAAACTTTATATAAAAGACAGGGTTGTTTTTACTTCTACCTGGATTTAGCCTTTCAACTGGATTTAGTTCTTTCAACTACAACATTATCAAAGAAAGGAAATCATATCATTGCCTCGTCTGTTTTAATTGAGGTGCACCACCTAAACTCTCAACCTTTTTTGATTGTCTGTGCAGCAAAGATGATAATATTCAATCAATTCACAAAAAATGTAATGAACAGTAGTTAGATTATGTCATTTTTTTGAGTTTTATCTAGGGCATGTGCTTTTCTTACAAATTAAATCTGCAGGTTGGGTCAGTGGCAGATTTTGGTATCACGTCACGTAACACTGTATGCAATACTGCTTCCTACTTTACCAGTCACACCTCAGAACTCACATGAGACTCTTAAAAACTGTTAGAATTATGAAAAATTTTTCTCCAAACCTATGGACTAGCCAAACAATATAATTTGAAATATTTTCTCCACTGGAAAAAGAAGGTCTTACTGAAATGTTTGGAAATGTAAACACAAGAATTTATTTCAAGTCAATATTTAATCTTTTCATCTACCTGAGCTGCTCCATACTTTGTGAAAATTAGAACTGGAGTTTTCACGCTGCACACTTTGACTTCTGTTCCCCTACTTCACAAGGGGATAAACTTCTGTTTCTCCCTCTTGGTTGTTGTTAGACCCTGGGGTACAGCAAAACAATTTTGAACTTATTATCTAAAAAGAAAAATGTTTAAGATTAAAAAAGCTGCTAGAGTTACAGAATTTCCTACAGAAGAAACTCCCTGTGTCCTTTGGCTTTACTGCCCACATTAAATTCTGCAGAATTCTTCCACCCCTATGTCCTGCTCTAGGCCACCTGATGTTACACCAGTCAGTTCTGCACTTTGATTTTTGTTCCACCAGTAAAGATAAATTTGTAATGTTTTGATGTTCTGAAAATTTCAAAAACATCTTTAATGTTTTCAAGTAAACTCATGCTCCAGAACTGAGTTCATTGCTAATTTTGATTTTATTGTTTATTGTTAGTTTTGATTCAGTTGGAAGCTGGTCTTGCTGTGTTAAACTTTTCAAGAGCCAAGACACAAAAGCTGTGCTGTGTTACATGAATATGACACAGCTTCTAGAGAAGAGAAAGAAATCTATGAATGGTGGCAAGAGACCTCTACAAGAAGAAATTATGATCTTTGGGAAATAATTGATGTTGTAACATGGTAGGATAACATCCTACAGTGACTAGAAACTGGAAAACAAAATTGACTTACAGTTAAGGACACTGCATGTAGATATTTACAGAACTTTATTTGGACCCCAGGATTGTTCCTGAAGAAGACGATGGAGAGTGCTCAGTTAGAAACCTCAACTCCACGTGCATTATGAATGGAAAATTATGAATTGGAAAACACCAGCACCAGGGTTAATTTGACCCAATACTTTTGTGTAAACTGTAGGTTTATAATCTGTATCTGAGATAGTCACTGTTTACCATTATGACAAACCCTTGAGAGAAATAGGTCCTTCCTCTCACACTAAAATAATCAGCTGGGACAGATCAGGTAAATCACATTAAATCATTGACTTTTTTCTCTATGAAGGCAATAACCAGCTGCAGGTTTCTCCACAGGACCTGATCAATCCTCTCCCTTTTCCCCACGACATATTTTTCCATAAAAGACACTGCTTGCTATCTTAAACCCCTGTTTAGTGCCAAACTCTTTCGTTGCAAACTGAGCCTGTCAAGGTCAGTTTCTTTATGTCACTCCCAGCTGTGAATCAACAAGTGTCATCCAAAGAGGATGTCTTTGATTCCACTTGAAAATGTCCTTGGAATTAAGGCTGGGGTGGCAGCACTACTGAATGTGGTGGGGCTGCAGCACTGCAAGGGAATCTGCTGGAAGAAACAAATCCCTGCCTGTGGTAGGAACAGAAGCTGCTTTATGGAAGCAGTTAAGGTCAAGGCTATATAAATGAAATAAGCAATGCAATTTGTTAAACACCCAGTCTTCCTTGCTTCATCTGTATCTGGCTGCAGTCAGCAGACTGATGGATAGGGGCAGTTATCCTGTGTCTGCAGCCTGGCAAGGAGCTTTAAGTCACCTTAATTCATGTAATTGCAGACCTTTGGCAACAAAGGTGAAACTGCAAAAAACTTGCCACAAATGCCCTTTTCAAATGGTATTTTTTCTCTTTTAATACCAGTGGCATATTTTACCTAGATGGACATTAACTTATGTCTTCTACAGTTACAGGTTCAGAACCATACAAACGACACTAGTTTGTAGTTCCAAATAAGTGCAAATAGGTTTCTGAGTCAGTGCTTCTGAATGAAAGGAAGTTTTTCCTTGGAATTAATAGATGCCGGACTATATCCTAAATCTACAGTGACTGTGGTCATAAAAGCGCTGAAGATCTTTGGGGAAAATTTCAAAGTCTGAAGTAGTAAATTAATCTATAACATTGCCTGCATTTTAAAGTCTGCTGGAGAGGTGGCCAAGATTATTTAAACAATCTTCTTCCTAAAATTGCAGTTCTGACTGATTCAAAGTTATCTTCAATTTTTAAACTGAATTTGCTAAATGGTTTAAGCAAAAAAGTTTTAATTAAGTTCACCAAATTGGGAAGGCAGATGTTTCCTACACAGTCAGAGGACAGCTAAACCAGAATGGCGGAAAACTGTGTTTAAATCCTTTTTCATTTTTTTATGCACATCTTCCAAAAGGAGATCACAGTTTATTCTAGCTCATCTTAGTGAGCTCCCATAATATCCATCCTGTATAAATGTATATACACTAACTGGGACCAGCCTCTGAAGCTTGCTCATAATCAGCCCTTTCTTGGTGACCAAGAGAGAAAACAGAAAATGAGAGATGTTTTGGTTTTCTTTGTTTTTCAGAGTATTTTCTGCTGCCCCAAAGTCTGGTAGTATGGAGAATTTCCAGATGGTTGCAGGATGGCTGCTTGGTTTAGTCAGAAGCCAAATATACAGTATATAAAACCATAAAAGATAATTTCTGATTCTAGACTTTTCTAACCAGGAAAGAAGTACCGCTTTAAGCCTTTCTGACTTTGCTGTTTCTATCCCTTGTTGACAGAGGATACAAGGACACTTGGAGCTTTAACCTGATCAGAAATTCTTGTTTTCAGCCATCTTCAGATGTTGACCCACAAATTGTCTCAAAGTCTCAGATTTACTAAATACACAGGAGTGCATGTGTGTATGTGTGTGTGCGTGTGCAGAAATTCACACAGATCGACCTGGCAGCATAAAACTTTATTATTTTGTACTTACTGAATCTTAGACTTCTCACCCTGAAGCCTAGAGCTGAAGATTCCTATGGCTGTACAAGAGAGTTTAGCTTTTTACCATTTTTTGAAAGCTGGCGTGTCCATTAGTATTCTTTATTAATTCTCTGTGGACTCAGGGATCTAAAAATTATTCTAAATTCAAGTATAAAAATATCCTAGCACTTTTGTTCCTGTCCTAATTTTTGTGTGGCTCTGACAAAGCCTTGAAAGAACCTTCCGAAAATGCACAAAGTTTTTTCAGACTTTGGTGATTACAGCTATTCCTAGCTAAGGGATTTCCATTTCACCTTAAAAGTCATGGAACAGCTCTGGCTGAAATACAGACATAATTTACTGTCTCCCAGACAAAGGGACTTTGACCACTGTGTCTGAAACCATCAGTCTTCATTCTTTTGCTTTAAAAGCCTCAAGCCTGTTACCCAATTCGTCCTCATCCTCTCTGTGAGCAAGGAACCACGAGAGGGAGATGGTGCCTCAGCCAGGGTAGGGGTGGTGGTGCAATCAGTAGGACTGATTAAAACTGGGGGCTTGGGAGGGGAGGAAAGTAGCAGCTTCAGAACAGGAATTCATCTGCAACCTTCAATACTCCATGAAAATGGCAGTGTCTTCCACAAGGGAACTGCTTTGCAAACATCAGCTCATCTAATTCTTAAAACAGTCGAGACAAGGCCATAGGGAAGTAATGCTGGTAATTTAAATATACACTGAATAAAGTCAGCAACAAGGCCTGCAAGCAGAAACTCTGTGTCTAACTCCTCTCTCCTTATTTCCTCTTTGCCCCTTTTCTAGTTTTGCTTTCTTGCCACATAATATTCATTTGATGGTAGAGAAAGAAGACATTACAGAGTTGCCCATGGTTTTGAATAAAGTAATTCAGAAAGAAAAATGACTGATTACAACCACACAGTGCCCTGAACCTTTACAGGGATTAAGACCTGAGGGAAATTCTGCCCCTCTCCACTTTGCACTGAACTCGTTGGCTGTGTTAAAAATCTCTCATTTCCTTCTGATACAAATGTGAGAAGCCAAGGGCAATGCAGAATAGGTGATGGCACTTTTTGAAAAAGTTGTAAGGAGTATGCAAAGTGCTTGCTGGTGTTCAAATCACCAAGCAATTTAACACATCTTTCTAGCAAATCATCCAAAAGTCTGAAGTAATTCACTCGCAGCCTTGTGGAAAGGACCCATTACCAAATTTACTTCTCAGCTAATAGCTGTGGTTAAAGTTTGTTTAAAATGTAGAAGAAAATATTTGCTTTTTTTTTTTTTTTTTTTTTTTTTTTTTTTTTTTTTTTTTTTTTTTTGTGATTTTGTTGCTGCAGTGAATATAAGTACTCACGTACTGAAGTATTGTTTTTGAGGGTGTTTTCTTTCCAGGGATTCATTAAAACTCCTTGTTAAAATGTTCCGCATGCTTGGCGTGCTGCAGCAGCTGGGCACGGGACACAGTCATGTTAAAAGCTACACACCCTGGGAAACAACTTCAGCTTCACAAAAGCCAGGGCTAAGGAACAAAAGAGTTTCAGTGAAGGGTGAAAGTGAAAAGTTAACTCACATAATTAATTAATTCTGCAATCTGCTTATTATATCTACTCACACACACTGAGGCAA
This sequence comes from Corvus kubaryi, assembly GCF_017639235.1. Classification (NCBI taxonomy): domain Eukaryota; kingdom Metazoa; phylum Chordata; class Aves; order Passeriformes; family Corvidae; genus Corvus; species Corvus kubaryi. The sequence goes on from NW_024582073.1 coordinate 27,821,657, forward strand.
CTGCAGGAGAAGATTTTAATGGGAAAAGGAGAGACATTTGCCGCCTCCTTTGTTAGCAAAGCTGAATGTCCTCAGCTGATATCATCTGAATAATGGAGGAGCTGTGTTGTAGCACACACTCCTGGGCTGGGCTGGGAGAGTGGACAAACACAAAAGAGGCTTCTAGCACTTGGCTGGGGCCTTGTTTTAATTATGGTTTTCAGAAAAGTCCTCAGCAATACTGTAGGAAGCCACATTTAATGAATTCCTCTTATTAAGTTGTTTCTTCCTAATTTTAAGATTCTCTGGAACAGATTTGCATCATATTTTTTCTAGCAGAGACCTGAAGTCAATCTCCAGCAGAAGAAAATGGTATAAAATCAAAACTAAGGTAGAGATAAATTACTTCTCTGATTTCACATATCCAGGACCAGAGATGGTAACAAACCTGACATGTTTATCTATTCAGACAGTGTCTCATTTCCATGAACTATGTTAAATTATTTTTTTATAGGGAGAGACACATTCTGACTATACATTGTTACTATAATACTACCTGAAATCCAATTAAATTAAGAATCCAATGTTTCACACAGAGCACAAATGCAAAACAAGAAGTTGATCCCTGCATCTATGAGTTCACTGCCCCATTAAATACTCCTCTGAGCCAGATGAATTTTACTTCAGTTATGTTACAGGAGAGGTCAACTGCCTCTTCTTTTTTTCCTGTCCTGAAGGAAAATATCATATATTAAAGAGCAATATAGACACCAATATAAAGCATTCATGAACTTTATCTTTCATGAAAAAGTCAAAATCTTTTACTTTTTTTCTTTTTAGGAGGTGTAATTAGTTAAAATGATACTGACAAAACCCATTTGTTTGAAGGTAGCTTATTATTTCTATGTCACTCTACAGTGTAGCCATAGTCTGTGGATGGAAGTAATTTATCCACACAAATGAGAGTGCATTTAACTCTCATGCATTTAACTGCATGAGCAGCTTGTTTAAACACTGGCTGTAGTCAAAGGACAGCAGCACACACTTGCAGAAGGCAGTTCAACCTAACAGAGATGAAAGTCTAAAATAGTTGGGATGAGGATTTAAATTACTGTCTTTTGAGCAGACATCTTACTTTTATATATATCACAGAATCACAGTCACAGAATGGTTTGGTTTGGAAGGCACCTTAAAGATCATCTAATTCCAAACCCCCTGCCATGGACAGGGACACTTTCCAAAGATAAATTTTATTAAATGTGATTAATTCTACTCTAAATGCCAGCTTTGAGAGATTGGTGCACTCTCCCATCAGGCAAGGCCAGTTCTCTTCCTGCTGACCTGCGCTGTTCCCAGGTTATCAGCTTAGTTTAAATATCACAATAATAAAAAGAGGCAACAAAAACTTGGAAGAACAACATTTATTGATGTCAGTTTTAGAAAGTAGGAAGCTCCTTATATTTTCTGTCTTTTTCAAGATTTAGTGTTCATGGGTTTCATTTCTCCTAGAAGCTTTGAAATCTATCTATTTACCGAAGTAGTTGTAGAAGGAAGGCAGAAAAGCTTGTGTGTTACCATGACTCTAGATTCCGAGGTTATAAGGTAAAAATACTAGGATATCGACTGGTTTTGAGCAAGGATAGCATAGCATTATGTGGTGAGAGGGATGTGGAGAATGACCTCAGGTGTTTTTGTTTTCTGTGTAAACCCAAAAGCAATCAATGACGCCTCCGTAGACACAGAGCACGTGTCAAGCTCTTCATTCCAGCTGTGTGGTCATTTCAGAATTATTCAAAAGGTCCTGATCCTGTCAACAAACTCCCTCTTTGTAGATATTTGCATTCATGCAAAATTTCTGCCAAACTCAGAGGCTCTCGCAGGCACAAAGGGAGCTGACCTTGCACACTGAACAGAACTAAAGGTCAGGTGGGTGAGGAACACTGCCAGCCTGGGCTAACAGTGACTTGTAAAAGACAGTTTTTACTTGTTCTAATGTGAAATACTTTTTTTTTTTCCTTTTTTTTTTTTTTCAAATGGCTTTTGCACTGAGAACATCCTGCAGCAAGCACTGCTGTGAAGCCATCTGCAGTATAAGCTGCAGATTTTGTGTAGGCCATGGGCATGATGAGAGTGCTACCTGAAACAGGTAGCCTAAAAAGCCATTCTACAGGACCATAAGAAGAGGCCTTTACTCACTGCAACAACAACAAAAAAATTACAGATATTATGACCACGTCAGGAGAAGGGGTACTACTAAGTCACCCCTCTGCCTTTGCTATATTTGCTCTGAAACTTGAACTATATTTCTCCCTTTTGTTCAGCCTCAGGTTTAACTTTCCAAAAGGATGGAGTCATCCTACTTTCCTTCTATCCACTGTCACAGTTCCTTTGGAAAGCCACTGCATGGCTCAAGCAGAGCTTTTGCTTTCAGGTTGATGTGTCCTTCAAATCCAAAAATGTCAGAGTTTTATTGTATTTGACTCACTCCCTTTCTTTTTTTTCCTCCAAGGATTAAGTGTCAAAGCTGCTTTTAGGAATAAGTATTTAGGTCTTGTTCTAGAGAGGTGACCATAGACTTCAACAGATGCTGGATTAAGTCATCATCTTGTGCCCATTCCTTTCTGTTCCCTGACAGTTAAAGTTGATGTGAAATATTCTGGTGAGGCAAAGTTTGTAGGAAAGAGCAAATCAGTCTCTCTTTAGGTCTGAAATGTGAATATGTGCTCTAATAGAACAGGGGAAAGACAAGGTGGCAGAATTGAGATTTTCTTTGCTACCAAGATTGATGCTACAGATATTCACCTAAAGGTAAGTAAGACCTTGTGTGTATGCCTATTCTCACTTTTCCACTGAACCATGAGAAACAAATCAGGAGAAAGTGACAGAAAAAGCCTAAGGACTAGCAGGGAAGGGAATGTATCTGTCATGGGGAGAGCTGAGGCTAGGCTCTGAGGCAGGTAGGTGAGGTGACAGTCCCCAGTGCTCTCCTCGCAGGTAGCTCAGCTCTGACATGATGGATGGCCAGGCCACTCAGCAAGGTCAATAGAGATTTCCATAGCACAGATGGGAAAAGTGCTGTGAGACTGTTTCATTGCAAAAAATGTCACACAGGGAGAAAAGAATGATTTATCCAGGTGAGAAATAATTCTGCAGCGTGATTTCTTCTACCTGACCTGAGCTTTGCTGCCAGCCTTTCAAAGCACTAGAAAAGGGAGGGCTGTGCCCAAAGCATTCAGTCTCTGAGGGCTGGGTCCTAAGGCACCTTTGTGCTTGGCAATATATTACAATTGCCTGGGAGCTCACTAAAGCCAAAGGGACATCAGGACCAAGACATCACTCGTGTGTCTGACCTTTTCTGCTCATTCTCTCTTCCTCAGGCAAATTGCAGGCTTTAAGGTTTGAAGGCTTTTGTCCTCATGGCACTTGGCTTGTTACACTGCCTGAAGAGACAGATAATGGTCTGTCTGTGTGGCAGGGGAGGGAAAGATGGAGAAGAAAGAGAAATGTCATGTGGAATATTCCTGCTGAACACCTGGATTTTAAGAAACATTCTCTGGGCCTCAAGCTGAGCTCTTCACTTTCAGGTGGTTCACATACCACTATTAAACAGGATGGTAGGAAGCTAGACCTGGCTGCATATCCCTTCCTACCTTCTATCCTATATCCTATATTTATCCTATTTATCCTATATTTATTGTATTTCTACATTCTTTTTATTCTATTTTTCTGTGTCTAAGAAAGCTTTCTCTTCAGTCATCAAGTCCATCTAAATCAGTGCATGTGCAAGAAGAGAGAATAAAGGGCTGGTTTGGACTAACAACCAAAAAGCTCTCCTCACCCTTTAGAAGGAAGGCATAGAGAAGATCCCACACATCACTTTAAAAATGGTTAAGGAAAATCAGGAATATCACAGTCATGTAGACAACCATTCCAAGAGACAGGAAATGCAGAATAATTTGGGGTTTAATTTCTTCCATAGTTTCAAACAAAAGAATACATGTGGTTAATTATATACACAATTTCAATCATTCCTAGCCTCCTTTTCTGCCTTTCCATAAGGTGTTAAACTGCATTTTTGGCTCTCTAGTACTCTATGACAGAAACACACGGGTGACAGTGAGGTGATGTTCTAGGTTAGTCATCTCCATGACTGAAAGGAGGCTGAAAGGGCAGAAAGGACAAATCCAGAGTATAAATAATTCATGTATATGGATAAATATGAATACCACATGATAATTTTAAGTAGGGAGCTATCTTACAAGAGTCACAAAGCATAAGATCCTGCAGTGTGTTTTTATCATGCTAAGCTGTATCTCTAAGCTTATATCTAAATAACTAAATGACCACCTGACCTTCAAAAATACTCAGGACTCAGCAGCTGTTAATAGCATTCACCTCTTTCGGTTTCCTGTGGAGTCCCTCAGCGTTAAAAAAATACATAAAATTAAAAATCACATACAAATGAGTAAATGAAAAATGAAGTGCGTTACTACAGTACTACTACAGTCTGCTTCTATTTTCTGAACTCTTTTTCTCTCGCTTCCTTCAGAGTATGTCTCAATTTCCAACATATGTTCCTGAAAGTTATTCTTGAAAAATGCTTTCAGGGTTAGGGACTGGGGTCATTCTGTGTCTGTGGGAGATAGCAAGTCAATTAAAAACAATATACTCTGTCCCACTTAAAAAAAAGGAGGATCATAAAAAAGAGCCCCACATTCCCACATGATAAAAAACCTGAAAGAGATTAAATAGAAGTTTGTAGGTTATGATTCCAGCTGGTCTCTGCAGACTGTTTTTTAGATTCAGACGTTTGCCTCAGGCCTGTGACAGTCACATCTCATTATGTACTCACACTAGTGACCATCAGGGGCAGAAGCCACCCAAGAAATTCTGCCTGTTGGTTAATTATTGCCACAAGGAACCCCCAGTTCACATACCCTCTCCCACTGGTGCATTGGTTTAGCTTTCTGTAACTGCACAAAAAAAGACCTTGAGAATGATGAGAAAAGGCTTGTTTATATTTCGCACAAAGGAAATCTTTTCAAAGTGTGGGGCCAGACCCAAGGGGATGAGTATGGCCCTCTGTGGGTGGGTATGGTTTTCAGAAGTATTGAAATATCCTGCAGTTCTGTTATTGCTGTCTAAGGAGACAAAGATGGTGTTTACACCTCCACTTCCAACTTGCCTTGTGCTGTGTCTTTGTTTTGGAGACAAAATTTCAGGAGGAGACACTCCGGAATGAGTGTCTCCTCCAAAGGGAAAAGGGCCTCCCCTTTTTCCTCCACCAATAAGACAAGTGGGTCACAGCAAGTGAAAGTGGAAAAAAACAAACTGTTTATTAACACCAAACAAAGCAGGGTAGAACAGGATAAAAAAAACCCTCAAAATACAACAAATTCCCAGAGAGGGAATACACTCACGGGCTCAGACCAGCCAGGGCCACCCCGCAGGCCCCCCGGACCGGAGAGGAAGGAAGGGAAGCAGTGAGGCAAGGGAAGGGAAAAATAACAAGAACAAGCCGCTAGCCGGAACACAACAGAAACCCCAAGAGCAGCACAGCGCTCCTGGTGCACTCCCTGCCGAGCCCCGCCGAGCCCCGGAGCCCCCCGAGCCGTTGGGCTCAGCCGTTAAACCGACCCGCAGCCAGTCCCATAGCCCCGCCCCTGGGTCCATCCTAAAGGCACAGCGTCCTTGGGCATTTAGCGGAGAGTTAAGGAATAAAGCGGCTTCAGACATCACCCCAGGACATGCTGTTGCTTCTGCCCTGCAGCAGCCGTGAGAAGCCAAATGTTTAGACAGGGAACAAGGTTTACAGGAGCTGTTCTGGGCTCCCATGTTGTCCTGCTGAGCAAAGTCAAGCAAGTCACAATTAACTGCCTGATTACAAATTAAGTACTGTCACAGCTGCCCTGCAGGGGCAACGTCCAGAACAATTGCCATCAGAAAATTCCACCAGGATCCTTGAAGATGGCGGTAATTTTTGTGCCAAATGTTGGTAGGAGTAGTAACAGACAGGAGCCTAAACCACCACGTGTGAAGCCCACATGTGCTTGACAATATACAAAGTTCAGCGAGTTCAGGGCTGGAGTTTTGGGCCAGCTCTCCTCTGTGCTGAACAGCACAATTGCAAACTGTGTTTTCTAGGTTTCATGGTTTTTTCTTCTCCCTCTGTGCTGGTTTTGGCTGGGTAGAGTTAATTCCCTTCCCAGTGGTTGGTTTGGGGCTGTGTTTTGGGTTTGTGCTGAACACAGGGTTGGTGATACAGAGATGTTTTTGTTGTTGCTGAGCAGGGCTCACACAGAGCCAAGGCCAGGCTGGGGAGGGGCTGGGGGTGCCTGGGAGGGTAGGAGGAGACACAGCCAAGACAGGAGATCCCAACTGACCAAAGAGATATTCCAGACCATGTGACCTCATGGTCAATGTGTAAAGTGGGGGAAGAAGGAGGAAAGGGGATACATTTGGAGACATGGCGTTCATTTTCCCAAGTCACCCTTAACGTGGGATCGGGCCCTGCTCTCCTGGAGATAAATAAACACCTGCCTGTACATAGGAAGCAGTGAACTAATTTCTTGTTTTTCTCTGTATGTGTGCATGGCTTTTGCTTTCCCTATTAAACTCTCTTTATCTCAACTCAAAAGTTTTCTACTTTTTACCCTTCTGGTTGTCTCCCCAATCCTGCTGGTGGAGTAGCAAGTGAGGGACTCTGAGGGGCTTGGCTCCTGGCTGGAGTGAAACCACAACGCCCTCTCACTCTCCTCTTTCTTCCCTTCTATATCACCAATTCTCCTTCTCTTCTCCTACTTAAGTTCTACAAACATCCTCATGTTCAGACTCATCTAATTCTATTTAATCCATGGCTCATAAGACTCAAAAATTATACATTTATCAAATGGGGCGTAAGCAATGATGAGGAAAGTGCTGCTGTTCCACATGGCTGATTTTGTACATTGTTTCTGAGGCTCAGTCTGTTGTGTCAATGGAAGAATGAAAAAAAATTCTCAGTAGGAAAAAATGTCTTTTTTTTCCCCCTATAAACTAAGGTAGGTTTGTGTAGAGACATGAGAAACTGACTGGCTGAAAATGAAAAAAGGTAACATGTCATTTTTGTCATCCTGCGGAATTTCTTGTCACAGAATTTTGGTGATACAAAAGTCACAGACACTTAAGAAGTCAATGGAATCATCAATGCAAGAAAAATCTGTCTCTGGTTGAGACAGCTCTTCTGGGTCACAAAATCCCTGAGATGCAGACATCTAAATCTTGGGAACATCTTCCAGAAAAGTAGTACTACATTTGTTCTGGTTTCTTAGTCTTTTTTAAGCATCCACTATGGGCCATGGTCAAAGACAAGGTCCTGAGCTATTGGAGAGGCAATCTGATCCCATATGGTTATTTTTAGGGGAAAATCCCACTGTTTTGAACAGGGCAGATGCTTTCCAGGGAAGAAAGAAGGCATGCTATCTTTCTAGTTGTGATCTCTCTTGCACAGCTCTCCACTGGCATTTTCCAGGCCCAGAGTGAAACTTTTACATATCTGTGCAAATCTCTGGTTTGTTCTTTGCTTGCAAACACAGTAAAGATTTATTTAAGAAAAAAGTTAATTTTTCATCTATTCTTCAAATAGCTCGAGTTGTTCCGCAGAATAAATTCAGAAATAAAATGTCATATCAAATTAGAAAAAAGTGGAACTTACTTTTTTATATTCTGCCCAAAAAAAATATTACCATATATAGATTTGAACTATTGGCTTGATTGTATTTATATTTTATTCTTTTAGGTTGATTTGCCTCCCAGGTGGTGTTAGTCAACACCAATTTGCATTTTGCATTGTGACACAGGCTAGAGCAAAATAATAATTAAAAACAAATATATCCCCAGCTGTAGTGCATAGGAAAGACAACTCTCCACAGACTCTGCCTGCACTGCCAATAGCAGTGTCTGTGTTCTGCAGGGAAAAACCTCACTCCTTCAAGTGGTATTCCTACTCCACCATGTGATGTCATAACTGCTCTGGCCTCTGTGCTTGGTTTAAAATAATGATGCTCCCAAAAACTATGGAAGCAACTATCCCTGAAGGGTGTGAATCTCTCTAGACTTACTTCAGTGAGACACAGCAGCCTTTCTGTTCCTGAATAAAATGGGGAGAGGATCAAATTTAGCAGTGAGGCATCCAGAGCTCAGTAGGTAGCCTGTAGCTTTTACCTGCAGGTATAAAATAGGACCTGATTTTGTAGTGAATAAAAACCATAAATCAATAAATCATTATCCACTTGGAACAGAGAAATGGCATATATCAAAACACACTTTAATCCTGAGCTTAAATTCTGTCTATTCAACAGCCTCTAATATAGCCTGGTCTGCTGACACAGGACAATATGCCAAAGGCATCAGTGGATTGTAATCACACAAGGAAAGTGATGAAAGGAAAGAACATCCAGCTGGGGAGAGAGATGTCCCTTAGCAAGTGAAAAGGTAGTGACAGCCATGAAAAGTAAGAACAAGAAAAAGAGAAACACATAACTAGTCTGAGTACAAAGGACATGCAAGGAAAAAAGCTAAGACAAAAATCCAAGTTATTGTGGTATCCTTCCAGCTCTCAACAGGGGAATGATTCAAAAATCATCATAGTCAAGAAAAACACATGTAACAGAGCAATTTTTTTAGTGTGTATGGGCACAGCTCTCAATACAGGAATAACAGCATGCTGCTACTCACGGAAAAAGCACACTTGACTCACATTTGCGTCCTACATTTTTGTTACAGGAGGAGTTTGAAAAAGTAAGAAGTGGTTTTTAAACACATTACAATTGAGGAAGAAGCGCAGGCAATGAAAGCTCACATCTGTGCACTCCAAGGGCTGCCACAAGCTGTGGTACTTCAAACAGAGGGATGGAGAGGTCAAAATTTGCCAAAGGCCAGAAGCTGTGATACCTGATGGAAAGCCAAACAGACTCCATCTATGGGACTGGGATAAAAATCTGTTACATTTCTGTTTCTTTAGTTACTGGAATGTCTCTTTTCTGTTTCTTTTTTAGACACAATATAGCACATAATATCTCCATGATTCTACGTTCTGTTCGCCATAAATTGAAATCGGTGTTCATCTTCTACTGCTCTGGTGGGACTACTACAGTCACTAAGGAAGACAACATTAGTCAAAATGGTCCTTTTGTAAAATAACACTCTACAATTACTCAGCTATTTGTTTTTTTCTTTTGCCTTATGCAAGCAAAGGCAGGCAAGCCAAGAAATAGAGAAAAATTGCTTTTTTAGGGCTTGGTTATTGAAGTGGTAAATAAAGTGTGGATGTTGGATTGGAGGTGCTTGCCATCAAGCTGGCATCTTCTTATATCTGAAAACAATTTCCATTGAGAAATAACGCAATTTTTAGCATGCTAAAGTCGGAATTATTCTGGTTTAGCAATCACGTATTCCTGATGATGTCTCATTCTTACTTCTTTAAATTTATATTCAAAAAGGTTTTATTGAATTATCTTTCAAAAGAGAGGCATTAAATTTGGTAAACAAGAAACTGGAAATGTTTCCAAGACTAGGACAGAGAGACCATTAGGAATGCTCACAGTGGCTTCCTGCGCAGTCTGGAGAATTTTAATCCTTATCTGAACTGTTTGCAAATTGACAAGGGTATCTTGACATTTGGTTTAAGGACCTGGCCACAGCTTAGATAATGACTGCTGCATTATTTTCCTTCTTAATTGAAATTTAATTGAATACCATGCTGATAAAGCATCCAATTGATTATTTGCTTCTTACTTTTGTGCCATGGGTACATGTACTCTGAGATTCTCTGTCTCACTAAGCACTTCTCCTGGCCAACAGAGCCAGTGGGACATTTTCCTTAACCCTTTTTTAATCTATATGAAAAGCCTCTCCAGGAGCCCTGTGCACCTTTTATACACTTCTTTTTTGTTTTGTATGGTTTGGTTGGGGTTTTGTTTCTTCTTGCTTTCAAATATTACACGTAAGAAAAGAATGTAGCTCTGGCCAGATTATCAGGGAAGCAGTGAGAACTTACGGATGTCTGCTCCATCTTCTCCATGGTCTAAATCAGATGTTTGGGGCCAGGAATAAAAGGGATTCATCTACAATGATGGAATTGGAGGCATCTCGTCCCTAAACTCTTTACTGAGCCGGCAGAGATTCCCCACATGAAACACAGACCTCTCAGAAGTGATTTTTAGGAGTTTGGGCAATGACTTACACATGTTTTACATGTCATACATATTCACCGTGGCCAAATAATTTGTTTACCAGGGTCTAAACAAGATACAGAAAAAGTAATAAAATGGCTGGAGGTATATGGTGTTTTTCAGGATAAGAAATTAAATAAATTAGGATGCCTCAGTCTAAAAAAAAAAAAAAAGAGACTTAAACAGAAGTTTATAAAACTGTGAACAACATGAAAGAAAATGAATAGGGAAATACTAATTCATTTATACAGATGAGTGCCCAAAGGCATTAACAAACAGCAGGTTTTAAATAAATTAACACTAAAAATGTAGAAATAATTGCCACAGAATGGTACAGAGGCCAAAAATACAGATTAATGTTTGAAAAAGAATAGCAAAATATCAGGAAAGAAGGTCCTCCAGGACCTATTAGGCATGAATATTTGGATTCAACATCTGTTTCAGAAAACCCAAGCCTCTAGATTGCCAAAATCTGAGAGTCCTCACTGAGGAGGTATTTTGTTGAGAATATCCCTGGATATAATCTTGCTTGCTTTTAAAATATTCTCTAGAATGGGACCAAACTTGCAAAGGAAGACACTGAGATGCAAATGCAGCCATTTGTGTGTGCACTTCCACGACGTGCAGCACCAGTGCAGTCATCACTGAAATGTGGAGGGGGATTCAGCTGCCACATTGGAGGCACTTCACTGGATGAGATAAACAACTAACTCCCCAAGCTCTGGAGAGTGTAGTTCAAACACAGGTTAGTGCTGTCTCAGATGTCCTGTGAGTACTGGCTGCCTCCTCTTGATCCTCCAGGAGGGCGCAGAGGCTCAGTAGATCCTGTGGCATGTCCATGCATATCATCTAGGACCTATGAATTGAATCTCCTTGGGTTTAGATATTTAATTCTAGGTGTCTCAGCCTTGAATTAATCTTACTGGCCATTGTGAGAAACAAAGCAGTGGAATGAATGATCCTTTGGTTTTATTCACTATGACCATACCTATAGGTCCCTCTGTCTCCATTTTATAACTATAAAGTGGACAAAAAAGTGATTTTCCTAGGTTTTGCGTATTATGCTATTTGGGATTAAATCTGCAGTATAAGCAATAAAGTTTTGATCCATACAAGTGTTCAAATCTTCTCATTATCTAAATGGCCTAGTAGATGACATCCCACACTTCCTGGCTCACTACCTAAGTGGCTGGGAAAATAGTGCACACCAGCTGCAGCATAAATCCTCTGGGGGCATTGGCATTCATCAAAATCAGAGGGAGTCTGTAATTTATCTCTAAATCAAGCTCTAACTTATTATCTGATGAATAAAAAGAAAAGGAAGATGGTTCTGAGTCACACAGTGGAATCAAGGCAAGGTCCTGCCTCTTGAGTAGCATAAAGTAGAGGTAGAAATCAAAGCCTTTGAATTAGATTAGATCTTAGTAAGAAATTCTTTTCTGTGAGGGTTGCCCAGGGAAGCTGTAGATGCTTCCTCTATGCTGGAAGTGTCCAAGCCCAGGTTGGATGGGGCTTGGAGCAACCTGGCCTAGCAGAAGATGTCCCTGTCCATTCCAGGGGGTTGGAATGAGATGGGCTTTAAGGTTCCTTCCAACCCAAACCATTCTGTAATTCTATGATTCTGTGATATCAGCACATAACACAAACCATCATATAAATGCAGTTCTTCGGTTCTTGCTGTCCTCTTATTGTCTAATTATGTTTCTCTCCTATGATAGTAAAGTGTGCTTTACTTAACCACAGCATGAATATATCTCCCTTCAAGGCTTTTTCTGCATGACAGACTGAATCTTAAAAATTTCCAATAAAGTAAACACACAAGGAGGGCAACAATGTAAGAAGAGAATGCTGCTAGGAGACCAGACCCTAATTTATTTGTAACTCTTTATAGTTTTGTTGACTGTAGGCAGCACTTCCCGGATTGATACCAGCTGATAATTTTATCCTTTCCATTTAGATATTAAGAGCTAACGGAAATACTGAACTAAAAGCCTGATCAGATAGTGGAACAATTTGCTTAATGAGTTAATTATGGCCTTACTATGACCTTCCTGGAAAAGCTGATCTGTGTTTATAATTAAAAGAATGCACAGATGTGTCCTGATCTGGACAGCAAGCTGAACTAAATAGCTCAGGAGTTCCAGCTTTGCAGTGCCCAAATCCAGGTTCCTGTTGCATTTGCAGCTTCCTGCTTCATTTGGATGCTGTGGCTCATTCAGGAGAGGTCCAGTATTCCCTGTGGAAGTACTGCTACTTGCAGTATATATTTGAGGCACTCCAAAGCACACCTCAGGAATTTCCAGATTTGTGCCAGCCCCTGTTTAGTATTTGTGATACATGTTGGATGTGTTAACTTCTGTACCTTCATACTTCTTATTTCAGTCAGTGCATATATGAGGAATGATTTCATCTCTGTTGCCTTGCACAGTGAATACAAGCCAGGCTGCAAAGAGAAGAGGGAAGAGGTACTAAAAAATGAAAAAGGCATCTGGGTATATGCACCGTGGACAAACAATTTTTAAAAAGGAGTGTATCATTTTATTGGTTGCCCTCCCCAGTGACTAGCATTCACTCCTGATCTAAGTTCTTTAGAACTGCATTCTTCAAAAGTCTCTGAGAAGTTGAATCCACAGGAATTCTGTTAATGCTGAGCAGTTTTACTTTAATATCGAGAACAACAATAAAACTTAGAGACAGGCTATAGTTATATTTGTGATACAGTAGTTTTCTATCATCTCATTAGTCCAGAATGACTGGGGTTTATTTCCTTTTATTTAACAGTTTTATATAGACTTCTTGTTTAAGAGTTCATCTTCAGTCCTGTGAGGTGACTGTGTGTCACAGATGCGGTATGGAGTTCGGGAACTCATCACTTAGAGAGGCCTAGAAGAATACAAGAATATTGGGATACAGGATTCAATTCATGGACAGGCTGAGAATACCAGAAACAAGGAGAGAATCACTAAGTGATTTCAGCTTCCCTCTCTCCCTCTTTCCAGCTCACAGACCCTCAAATACTGGGTTCAAGGTCTACCCAGTTCTGAGCTCTGACTCTCAGCATTTTACTCATTTAGGTGGACAAATAGGAAATGTTGTTGGGACAAAACTCTCTGCTCCTTTTTTCATGCTAGGAAGGATGTTGGACTTGAGCAAAATGTTCAGGATAGCAGGTGACAACTGGGTGACACTGCAGACAAAGCTGCAAGAGCAGCAGCCAAATGCAGACCTGGTGTCAGCAGCAGCTTGGGCACAGCTAAGAGGGAGCAGAACTGCAACTGGGACTGTGGTTTTGTTTCACACCCAAGAGCCAGAGATATTGCAAGCAGAGAGGAGTTATTTCTGCTCCTAGCTGAATTCCCAAAACAGTCATCTGTGCAGCCTGACTTCTTCCCCTATTTCTGTTGCTATTTTTATATAATCAGAAGACTATAGATATAGATAAAGATTATATTTATATATAATCAGAAGACTGCCCAACAGTCTTCTGATTAAGCAAACAAATAAAAAAAAAATTAGTGGAAAACTTTGCTTTCCTGATTTAGGCAGCTGCTCTCAGGGGAAGACGATGCACTCTGAAGTTCTTCCCCCTAACTCAGGAGCTTCCTGAGATGTCCCAGTCAGGTTGCCCCCCAGAGCTCTGCTTCCCAGCAGTATTAGCACTAATGAGAAACAGCAGATCTGCAGGTGACTCAGCACAGACACAGCCTGAGTTTATTCTCTGTGAGTACTCTCTTGACTCTCCAAGGAGCCTAGACTGGCTTAGCTTTTAACTTTGCTTCTTCTAAATACCTGCCGTTCTCAGGGATGAATCCAGCTTTGCATGCATGGATTTATGGCCTCAGGAGTGGTGGGAGGTCAAACACATCCTTTTCCTTGGCATTTCCCACTGTGTAGGTGGTCTCCTACTCAGGAACACAGGTGCTGAGCATGGAATGGGGAGGGAGCCTTGGTACCTTGGTGACATACACACTACTCAAGGTAGGAGTTGTTTGTGGAGCAGTAATGCCTGTTTCAGGGATCTGATTTAAATGTTCTCATTCTGTCTGTGAACCTCTTAAAAACCTCGGGGAAGAAAACCCCAACCAACCAAAACAAACCAACAAACCCACAGTGCACCTTACATCTTGCCAGCATGAGATTTAGTTCAAGCAAAACCTGGAAAAGAAAAATCCAAGGCTGTGAAAATTACTCCATTATTATAATGTAGTAGTTGCAGTTTCTAAAAGTTATTTTGCCCTGTTACTATGACAATTACTTCTAAACCTCCCCATCACCAGATGGATAACGGGCCAAAAAAAAAAATATAGAAAGGAGTTTACCATTAATTTTCTCCTTTTTTATCTCTGGATAGTATGCAAAGTGTTATAAATATTTATAAGTATTTAACTTAATCAACAATGTCTATGAAACTGATTATTCTATTAGCAGAAGCATTCAGGTACAGAGCCTGAATGGGAGGAATCATTCTCCAAATGAGTGTGGGACAAGAAAAGTATAGAAGAGGGAGAAATTCTTCTTTCACTGTTTCCACAGCAATAAGTGATGTTGGGTTAATAACTTGGAATCCAGAAGCCTTTCCTTCTGCAAGTAAAGCAATTTCCCTACTGTCATTTTCCTTTAATTGTACTGTGCAGGCGTCCTGTCTAGATTGCCTTGAAATGTTGGTGGGTTTGCAGTTGGAATGAATAAATATAATTGAGAAAGGAAAGTATTTTCAAACAATATGAACAGGAAATAATAGCATGAATCTGTTATATTTTAGCAAATTTGAAAACTAAAAATAGGGCATCCAAAATTCAGCATGGACTAAGTAAATGGTATTTTATATCTTTGCAGAGGACCAAATCATAGATAGGTGTTAAGTGATGTCATGATTGTGTGCCATCCATGTGCACAGATATGTATTTTGGACAAATGTGCAGTCCTGTACCTGAAGTTCAGTAGTTTTGGGAAGGTTCCTGGACTCTCTGCATCTCTGTGCTACACTAAGCCTCCTATTTCAATAAAATATAATGCTGTTCAGTAGAGGTTAAGAGGATGAATTTCAAATGAAAAATAATTTCCACATCAAAGAATTCTCTTAATGCAAAACCCTATTCAAAATGCATCTAAGTGTAGCTGGTGTTTAGTTCATTGTACTGCACAGACTTTATATGCAGCCTATCAATTAGAATCTCTGGCTGCAAATATCAATATGTGATGGATACTGTTTGAAGAGGTAGAAAAATTATAATAGAGTTTATTACATGCCAGCTGCACTCGCGAGTGTATTGTCCATGTTCAGTAGATTAAATACATTTTTCAGCTGACTTCCAGAATAAAATGCAGTTGTTGGTTTGTGTCGAATCAGTAAAGACTTAATTACAGTAAATGCAAAACTATTGTGAAAATACGTAGTATGAAATAAGCATTTGGGAAAAAAGTGCCTAAGCTCTAGAAATGAACAGGGGAAACTCCAGGGTGATCGGGGGCAAATAAAATATAGAAATTCACAAAATCATAGAATGCTTTGGGTTGAAAGGGAGCTTAAAGATCATCTTGTTTTAACCCGCCTGCCATGGGGCAGGGACACCTTCCGCTAGACCAGGTTGCTCAGGGATGGGCATCCCCATCTCTGGGCAAACTATGCTGGTGTCTCCGCACCCTCTGAATAAAGAATTTCTTCTTAACATCTAATTTAAATCTCTCCTCTTTTAGTTTAAAATTATTACCCCTTGTCCTATCAACACCTGTCAATGTAAAAATTCCTTCCAAAACACCCCAAGAAACCTTCTTTTCAATTTT
Organism: Corvus kubaryi; assembly: GCF_017639235.1. Taxonomy (NCBI): domain Eukaryota; kingdom Metazoa; phylum Chordata; class Aves; order Passeriformes; family Corvidae; genus Corvus; species Corvus kubaryi. Next base: position 27,837,631 of record NW_024582073.1, read on the forward strand.
TCTTATGGTGAAAGCCCTTTGATTGTTCACTGTTTCTCTGTGACAATCATTTCCTCTTGTTGTCTCCTTTGATATGGAAGATGTTTCTCCTCACTGAAGTTTAGGTAGATCACCATAACAAAATAACACACATGGAAGGCATGGATTTCAGTGGGAATATGCATATGTTTAAGAGCACAAGTCATCTGTTACTTGACCAAAGGTCTACAAGCTATGAGAGGAAAGCAAGAGGAGCTATTTTGTACTCTAAGGTCTGGTACGTTCTTACCATTCATTTTTGCTAACTATTTTTCCTTTAAATATGTACATCCAAATTCTCACCTATGAACCTTTCACACAAGCACTTTAACCTTTCCTGCCCTCCCTGAAAAACAGACCGTCTTCCCTCTCCTGTTACTTGGCACATGAGGAAGCAGCTCTTAGGACCAGATCCTGAGCTTATTCTCCCCCACATAGCCACATGGATTTCAAACAAAAGGCAACACGCATGCAAAAAAGAAAAAAAAAGTTTCTGGAAACAAAGACACATTATAAGGTTTAAAGCTGACAGAGAAACAACAGGAAGAATTGTAGAGCCACATATTCAAAAGCTTCAGGAACTCACAGGTTTGAGGAGGTGGCACCACCCCTATTATTCTCTTATCTGCCCTCCTTTTAAGTGATAGCTGCAAATCTCCAGAGTACATTGTTTTCTTTTGATTGTGTTGGATTTCTTTCTGCATGTTTACCTTATCAGCTGGCCTTGTCATGGCAAGCAGTCAACAAATAAATGTGTGATCAATACACAGGCAGGAGAAACAATAAGTTGTAGACGGTAGCTGGAATAAAGGACAAGGGGGTCGTCTCCCTGGCTCTGTCAGACATTTGTTGTACATCTTTGAACAAGAATCTTAATTTCTCATCAGCAAATACTGCTTTACAAAGGTTACATAGTTTACCAAACCAACTGCTCTTCTAACTGGACAAAATTTGTTAAATATGTGAATTTGTAAAACTTATAAAATTGTAGAACTGTGTGCCCATGACCACTGGAAAAACTGGAAGCTTCCAAAAAAAGGTCTGCTTTTTATTTTACTATTTTAACAATGTTGCAAGGGTTTTTTGCTTTTGATATCAGGCACCACCCTACCATTTCCATGTCAGGTATGTAATTTATTAAAAAAACTTGGTGAGTTTTGCAGACTAATATGAAAGAAATTCAACCTGTAGACTGTCAGTGTTGTTAGGTGGCCCCTTTTACTGCATTTGGGATTTTGTCAGGTGTGTTTAGTGCAAGGGGATTCCTAACAGAAGCCTACTTCCACTGGCAAACCATTCTGTCTCTAGAAGTGTTCAAGAGGACTCTGGATGTGGCACTTGGGGCTGTGCTTGAGGGGAGATTGTGATGGTGCTGGCTGGACAGTTGGACTAGAAGATCTAGAAGGTCTCTTCCAACCTCCATGATCCTTGAATTGCCCTGTCACCGGTACAGGACCTTGAACTTGCTGAACCACACTGGGTTCTTGGAGTCCCACTGCTCAAGCTTAGCCAGGTCCCTCTGGATGGTCCCTTCCTTCACTTGTGCCACCTGTCCAGCTCAGCTTCCTGTCAGCTGTAAAGGTGCTGGGGGTGAGCTCAATCCCACTCTCCATGACACTGATAATGACATTACACAGCCCTGATCACATGGCAGAGTCCTGAGGGGTCATCCCTCATCCCTCACCTCCACCTGCACATGGAGCACTGACCACAGCCCCCGGCTGTGTCCATCCAGACAACTGCTCCTGCACCAAATCGCCCGGCCTTCACAGCCAGGGCTGTCCAATCTGGAGATCAGGATGTTGTGTGGGGCTGTGCTGAGAGCCTTACGAGAACCTGGGCACAGCAGGGCCTACAAGTCTGGAAGTCCAGGGGCTGAGCCCTGCAGGTGCAGCCATTTCCAGCCAAATCTGAGTGGTCCCGTTGTTCCAGGTGTGCTGGGTGTGGCCCTTTGTGACAGAGGCACCTTCCAAGAGCCCTTGGTGATTCGGGGCCCCGTCAGCACCGAGGGGCTGATGTGACACTGCAGGGTGTCACTGCCCTGACCCACAGGGATCTCCTCCCAGCAGAGCCACTCTGCTCCCTCATGAGGAAGCAGCTTCCTGGAGAGCTCTGCTGCAGAGGAGGACAGAGATGGCAATGGAGGAGAAGACGAACACCAACTCTTGGGGCAACTGCCTTGAGCAGGGCACAGCCACAAGCTCTTGGAGCCTGAGGGCTGCCCTGCACTGCAGCACATCCAACAAGACATACACCGTATACAGGAGCCACATTCCTGTGCGAGTGTCCTGCATGGCCTCCACTGGGATGCAGAGGCCCAGCCAGCGGCCGACAGCCCAGCAGGACCGGGAACACAGCACGGCTGTGCCAGCTGCCCTAGGAGAGCAGGGCCCAGCACTGCCATTGCTCTGTGAGACAGAGCCTTCTCAGGAGCTGGAGACAAGGAGCTCGGTAGGCAGCCGCACATCGCAGGAGACCCACGTGCCGTACAGGAGCTGTCTCGCGAGTGTCCCACATGGTCTCTGCTGGGATGCAGAGGCCCAGCCAGCGACCGACAGAAGAGCAGGAGCAGGCACACGGCAGGCCTGTGTCAGCTCCCCCGGGCAGGCTTCCAGGGACATGGTGCTGCAGGCAAGAGACAGAGCAGGACCCAGCAGTGTCCTGTGGGCAAATGGGGAGGCAAAACCTCCCCAGCACATCTCTGCCACTGCCTGCAAAGCCTGCTGAGAATCTGAGCACCCTGTCCCAGAGGAAGCCCCCACAGGATCTGAACATGAGGTGCCTGGCCCGTGCAGAGCACACACTGACCCTGCTCAGGGAAACCAGCCCAGTTCTCCAGAAATTGGAGGAAATGCCCAGTGATGAGAGGGTGCTGGACCGGCTGGAAGCAAACTTTCCAAATGAAGAGGAAGACCAGAGACACCAAGAGCTGTCCCAAAGGGAATGGGACACTGATGAAGAGCTGTCCCAAGAAGAAGAAGATAGTAAAAAAGAGCTTTCCCACTGGGAAGACAGCAATGACGAAGAGCTGTCCCAGGGGGAAAATTATATCAGCTACCACTTCTGGGACATCCCCTTGGGCCCAGTGAAGGAGCAGCATTCTGACACTGCTGCCCAGGAGGTGCCCGGCTGTCTCAGCTCTTTGGGCCCAGGAGGTGCCCGGCTGTCTCAGCCCTTTGGGCCCTGAGGCAGCAGCAGAGGCAGTGGCTGACGTGCCCAGCACGGCTCCTGCCACAGCCGGTGCCAGGGCTCAGAGCCAGCAGGTGCTGCCCCGGCCAGAGCTGCCAAGGCACAAGAGGAGGCCATGGCAGCTTCTCCTGCCTTTGGCGAACAGGTGAGAGCTGCAGGGGCAGAGAGCCAGCAGCTGCCCCACACAGCCCCTGCAGCCAGGCCAGCCCTTCGCCCAGCTGGCCAGAAGCCCATGGCCTCAGCGGGCAGCAGGTGGGGCAGTGGCAGGGTCAGTCCTGCCAGTGCCAGAGACCGAGGAGGCGGCCTTGGCTAAAGAAGAGTGGAAAGACTCTCTTGACCAAGAGCTGGCCCAAGTTGACAAAGCCCAAGTCCTGTCACAAGAACAAGGTCACAGTGACGAAGAACTGTCCCAAAGGGAAGCCAAGAGAGACCAAGACCAGTCCCAGGTGAAAGGGAACAGAGACCAAGGCCCGAGCAGTCCTGCAGAAGAGCAGGCACAGGCCTCGCTCAGGCACACGCAGGCCCATGGCCTCCACGGGCCGCAGGCTGGGCACCGGCAACGTCCCTCCCGCTTCAGGCGGGCGCTCCGGGCTCTGAGCAGGCTGTGCCGGTGTCCCTGCATGGGGGACAGCCTGAGGATTTGTGCCCCGCTGCCAGCACCAGGCCGGGCCCCACACAGGCTGGCTGGCCCTCAGCCTGCTCAGCATCCCACGGCAGCAACAGAGGTGGAGAGTCCCAGAGCACGGGAGGCCGGTGTGTGTGTCTCAGCCACACCTGGATGGAGTCAGCCAAGCACTCTTGGTAATAACAGACAAGAGCTGCTGGGAGTAACCCAGCACTGCTGGGAACAACTGGACATGACCAAGAAGAAATTGTGACTGGAAAAGGGGTCCATGTGGAGGGAGCACAGCACTTTTCAGGGGCAAACACCCTGCTACTAGTCCCTGGAAAGAAGCACAACACAGGAACGCAAAAGGGCAGCAATAAAGCCAAGAAGTGAGCATGAAGTGTAGGGCAGAATCAAGACCACCCAAGAGCCCTGACACCTCCATTTCCAGAAAACAGACCGTGCATGACAACAAATTTGCATAGAAAGCTAGAAACCTGTCTTCAGGGCAGGGAAACCCCTCCATGCATAGGACCCCCCTCAAGCCTGGGCAGTGCTCCCAGGACCCTGGACATCCCATCATCCGGATCAAGGCTTGAACCGGGGATGACATCCCATCAGTCGGATCGATGCTGGAACTAGGAATGACATCCCCATCAGCTGGAAAAATGCTCGAACCAGGACTGCTGATCTCGTTTGTTTTTCTTTCTTTTCTTTTCTTTCTTTTCTTTCTTTCCTCCTTTCTTTCTTTCTTTCTTTCTTTCTTTCTTTCTTTCTTTCTTTCTTTCTTTCTTTCTTTCTTTCTTTCTTTCTTTTTTTCTTT